>NC_084483.1:211619030-211846530 GCF_030035675.1 Rhineura floridana
GTCAGAGGCAGCATGCTTCTGAAAACCAGTTGCCGGAAGCCTCAGGAGGGGAGAGTGTTCTTGCACTCGGGTCCTGCTTGCGGGCTTCCCCCAGGCACCTGGTTGGCCACTGTGAGAACAGGATGCTGGACTAGATGGGCCACTGGCCTGATCCAGCAGGCTCTTCTTATGTTCTTATCCTGACTTGAGTGTTCAGTGATAATTTTTTTCTAGTTTTTCTAGTTCTCTCGTAGCTGCCCTCCCCAGTCCTAGCCTTCTTCTGATTTCTTATTGTCTCCATTTTGGTTAATGACTGTGCCCAAGTATTGATAATCCTTCACAACACAACATTTGTGTAACTCACTACCACAGGATGAGTTGATGGCTTTAAATTGCAATTAGACAAATTTGCAGAGAACACAGGGGTGTTCACCTGGTAACAGCCATCAGAGTTAACTGGAATCTTTGTGTTCAAATGGCGAATGTCTCTGAACAGCGGCTGCTGGTGGCCGGGTGGGGCAAACAGGAGGGGAGAACTGCCTTGCTGCGGGCTTTCCAGAAGCACCTGGCTGGCCAGTGTGGAAGACAGCAGGTTCCTGGACTAGGCGGGCCTGGCTTGATCTGATGTAGCAGGCCTTTTAAGTAGAGACCTTATCCCAGTTTGCATCTATGTTGGAATTGCTTTTTAATATTTTTAAAGCTTTTTTAAAAAATGTTTTTAAATATGTTTTGTTTTAATATTTTTTAAGAAAGTTTTGTTTTAATATATTTAAAAGTCTATTTTAATGATGTTTTAAAGTGATTTTAGTGCTTTTGTTTGCCACCCTGGGGTCCTTCTGGGAGGAAGGGTGGGATATAAATCTAACAGATAAGTAACATTGGGACACTGCTACGCCATGGTCTGGGGGGGGAAGCTCCTCTGGGGCTCAAGAGAAAGGGGAGCTGGTGCTTCATCTCCTCACCTGCTGGCAGTTTGCCATGTGCTTCTTCAGTCCCTCCACAGTCTTCCTCACTACGGCTCTGCAGGTTGGGCAAGTAACACGGCCTCTGTCCAGGATTTCCAAGTACCATTGTTCTTCTGGGCTGCCTGCCAGATAGCAAGGTGATGAAGATTTAACATATTAGTGTACTGTCATGGTGGGTCCTGCCTGGCCCTCCCCTTTAAGCATTGCAACAGCATTAGGAAAGGTTCAGCTCAAATTATCAGAAGGTTGGTGCACCTCCATTATGAGGGAGATTTCTTCCTTCTTTCACAATATGGCAACGCAGCAAAGCTGAATGACGGACGACTGAGAACAGACAAAAGTACTTCTTCACGCATATATGAAATTCACTTCGAAAAGATTTGGGGGTGGGGTGACTACCAACTTGGAGCTTTGAGAGCTTTAAAAGGAGATTGGACAAATCCATGGAGGATAAGACCATCCATCGCTACTAACTGGGACTGCTCGGGCTCTCCGCTCCTCAAACTCCGTGCTTCTTATCCATCCCAGGGTTCTTTGCTCTTCAGCTCAACTTGGTCCATTTTCTCCCGCTGCTCTGTTTTCCTGGAATTGTCTCACTTGCAAACTGCTCCCTCAATTCCAGCCTTTAAGTCTTAGTTAAAACCTTTCCTTTTCCCAAAGCTTTTAGAACTTCAGTGTAGGTTTCTTTATTTTCTATAACTTGGATACCTAGAGTATTAGATTTGAAGTCCTCACTTGCCCTCTATTTGTTCGCTCTCTTCTTCTGTTGCCCTCATTTCATTTTATTTAGATTGCATGCCTTTTAGAGCAGAGACTTCTTTTTATTGTTTTATTTTATGTACAGTGCTGCGTGCATCTGATGGCACCATATAAATGATAATGATTGCTAAATATTTACCTACAGGATTAGAGGCAGCATGCCTTTAAATACCCATCGCTAAGGTTTATTAGATGGAGGGCCCTCATGCCGTGCTTGTGGGCTTCCAAGTGGGGCATCTGGCTGGCCACTATGGAAACAGGATGTCTGATTATTGATTGATTGATTGCACTTGTATACCGCCCCATAGCCGAAGCTCTCTGAGCGGTTTACAGCAATCAAAAACATTAAAACAAATATACAATTTAAAACACATATTTTAAAAACAATTTAAAACACAATTTTAAAATTTAAAACAATATAAAAACAATTTAAAACACATGCTAAAATGCCTGGGAGAAGAGGAAAGTCTTGACCTGGTGCCGAAAAGATAACAGTGTTGGCACCAGGTGCACCTCTACAAGGAGATCATTCCATAATTTGGGGGCCACTGTGATGTTCCTATATTAATGTATATATGGTAAGTGTTGGTTGTTTAGAAGATATATGGTAAGTGGAGTGAAAGAGGAGGGGGAGTGAATGGGCAGTAGAATGCTAGATGATTGGCTGAGTGTTTAAAATGGCTGAACGTATAAAAGGAAGAGTGAGAGTGGAATCTGGGGGGAGAAGAGAAAGAGGAGGTTGTTTGGTGGGTTTGAGAGAGTGGTTTGTCAGGAGAGCGTGGAGAAGGAGGGGGGTGGAGTTCGGATTAGTATTGAGTAAAACCATATGCTTATGTGCCTTAAGAAGAAATCTTGTTAATCTTGTTAGCTTTGTTATCTTTAATAAATACTTAATTTGGTTTACCAAAGGCCTGATCCTTGGCTGGGGTTTCACAGACCAGAAGGGAGGGTAAGGTAATGACCAAGGCTGAAGGGAAACTGTAACAAATGGTGGCAGCGGTGAAGAGAATAACAATACCAGTATTCAGAGTCTCTGGGAATACTAGTATTAGGACGTGACTGGTGGTTGCCTAGCAGGGGAATCTGTTGAGATCTGTGCTAGAGCGGGGAGAGAAACAATAAAAAAGGACAGTCCGGACTGGTGGAGTCCCTGGTGGTGCCTAGTGACAGGCAGTAGCCACGCGCAGGTAGGAACCTGACAGGGAGAGCCAGGGAAGGGCGTCACAGCCACCACTGAGAAGGCCCTCTCCCTTGTTGCCACCCTCCAAGCTTCCCTTGGAGTAGGCACCTGGAGGAGGGCCTTTGATCTTGAATATAGTGTACGGGTGGGTTCGTATTGGGAGAGGCGTTCCATCAGGTATTGTGGTCCCAAGCCATGGAAGGCTGTATAGGTCAAAACCAGCACCTTGAATTGAGCTCGGAAACATACAGGCAGCCAATGCAAGCAGGCCAGAATCGGTTTTATATGTTCGGACTGTCTGGTCCCTGTTACCAATCTGGCCGCTTCATTTTGCACAAGCTGCAGTTTCCCAACCGTCTTCAAAGGCAGCCCTATGTAGATTAGATGGGCCTTTGGCCTGATACAGCTGCAGGCTTTTCTTTTTATGTTTATAGAATCATATAACAGTAGAGTTGGAAGGGGCCTATAAGGCCATCAGGTCCAACCCCCTGCTCAGTGCAGGAATCTAACTTAAAGCATCCCCAACAGGTGGCTGTCCAGCTGCCTCTTGAGCATATCCATTACTGGAGAGCCCACCACCTCCCCAGGTCATCAGTTACACTGCTGCACTGCTCTAACATTTGGGAAGTTTTCCTGATGTTCAGCTGAAGACTAGCTTCCTGTAACTTGAGCTGATTTATTCCATGTCCTGCACTCTGGGATGATCCAGAAGAGATGGGTTTGGTTGTTCTAGGAAGGAGTTCTTGTTATGCGTATGCATCCCAAAAACAGGGCTTTTCCCTCTCCTCCTGGAGAAATCCTTTTGCAACACTCCACAAGTGGCAGTTAACAGCACTTACTACTTTTGTGTACGCTCCCAGACCTCCACCCTGTTACACACCTCAAGGAGCCCTTCAGCATGATGCTTCTACAGTGATGCTCCTTTCCTGGTTGTACACAGAGAGAAAAGCTGGTGCCCAGTTTGTAATGCATGGCCCGGCCCAGAAGATGATAGCAGCTCTGGATTTTTGGTGACACCAAGAAGCCCAGGCTTCTGTCCTCACCAAGGACCTAAGATGCGGGCCATATTTTACCTGCTGCATATGCTGGTGGATCCCTTTTTCTATGGACGTATTTGGGTTTGAGATGATGCTGTATCCCCATGTGCTGCGGTTTCCCTGACACAAAGACAAACAGCGGTGAGAGCTTGCCCCTGCAGCTGGGACCACAACCACTTCACTACAGGACCGAACACCCCACCAGCAACTTCACAGAGAGATCAAGGCCAAGGGTAGGGGCCATTCCCACATGGGATTACCCACCAAAAGATGAAGAAGACTCATTTGTGAAGGGCTACAGCCATTTGGGAACAGGGCAGTTCAAAACAGGGAGTATAGAGTAACAAGTGTGGGCAACCCCCTTCCATCAGAAAGAATTGAGATGGGCACGGAGTCTCCAGCCCCCTTCCTAACAGAAAGGGGCCCAGAGAAAGGAATCAGGATCAGTATGGTGCTCACCAGGGACTTTCTGCTTCTTTCTGGGAAGCGCCTTGCAATCTTCCTCATCCTCATGTTCCTGTCTGTGCTTCGACTTGGAAACGGAGTCGCCTGCTGAGAAGAGAGGCCAAGGATGATGAGGGCTGGCCAGCCAAAAGGGCGGAAGGAAGCCCAGTGCGCAGGCTGACACCGCCCCCAGCAGCAAGGTCGGGGAGGCACTCGGCTGAGCTTCGCCCGCAGCTGCGTCGCCGTGCCCGGGGGTCTGGCGGGCGGTGTGCGCGTGAGGGCACGCGCTGTTAGGCCTCCATCCTCCGCCCTCCCGAAGCCGCCCGCGACTGACCCCTTGGAAGCTCCTGGCTCTCGACGCCCGCACTGCGCCGCCGCCGCCGCCGCGACTCCGGCCGGGGACCCTGGAAGGAAGGAAAAGGCCGGGTGGGGGTGAGAGGGAGGGAGGGGGGCAGTAGGCGACCCTCAGCCAGCCTCGACGGGCCGCTCCCTCCGTCCTTCCGCGGGATTCCCCTTGCTGTGAGGGAAGGGGAAGGACCTGCTGCCCCCTCCCCCGGTTGCCTAGGTTACAGGCGAGGGGCCCACCAGCCTCACCAAGGAGCCGCCGCCGCCGCCCCGGTCCCGCATACTTGCAGTCCTCCGGTAACGTCATTCCCGCCGCTCTTTCCCACAGATGGCTAGAGAGGCACACGACTTCAACTTCCGATCAAGAGAACGTTCTCCGCACCTCTATGGTACAAGCGACCGCAGAGAGACAAAAAGGGAAGAGCGGCACGCAGACTCTTGCCCCACGCCGGGCCCAGCCGCTGCGCTGGCGGAATCCTCTGCCTCAGGCGAAAATGGCTTAACAGCGGCCGACCCTGCGAACCGCGGCACTGCCCGCCGCGCCGATGGAGAGCCGGAGATAAACAAAAGCTCTTAAACCCGCAAGCACGCGGAAGGGGCCGATCAGCGGGACCCTCCGTCGTCCCGCCCCCTTTTTTATGCCCTGAAATAATAGCCCCAGTAACCCTCGAACTCGGGGGCCGCCCAGCAGCGCTGAACGCTGGGAGATTCGGGAGGGACGAAAGGGAGTTCTCCTTCACCCAGCGGCGCATCGTTAAAACGATGGATCTTCTCCAACAAGAGGCAGGAAGGGCCACCAACGTGGATGCCTGTGAAAGAGGATTAGGCGGCTCATGGAGGAGGTGGAGGGCCTCAGTGGTAGCCCTGGCGGCTACGCTGTGCCTCCGCAGTCCAGGCAGCGCCTCCGAATGTCAGCTGCTGGGAACTGAGACCGGGGAGAGCGCTGCTGCCGCACTCGGGTCCTGTCTGGTGGCTTCGCATTGGGCCATCGGTTCCTAGGTCAAGGGTTCAAGAGCCACATCAGGAGGAAGAAGTCTCTTTTGCCACACAGTCAATGGCAGGGGCCAAGAAGTCAGTTGGGAGGGGGCGGGTCAACCAGCCTGACACACATCTTAGAAGCAATCTCCAGTGGCTCATGGCCGCGGGGCTGGAGAGCAAGAAGCCAGCACCTCCGGGCCAACTAGGAGGAAGCGGTGGAAACAAGGCTGGTGACTGACCAGGAACGAGACCATGGGGGACACAGTGGATAGCTTGATGATGTCAGCCCAGCTGTGAGAGAGGCAAATTCCATGTTAGGGATCATTAGGAAAGGAATTCAATATAAAACTTCCAATATAATGCCACTATCCAAATCTATGGTGTGACCACATTTGGAATACTGTGTACAGTTCTGGTCACCTCACCTCAAAAAAGACTGTAAAGTTGGAAAAGGTGCAGAAAACCAGGTGTTGGACTACGACCTGGGAGACCAGGGTTCAAATCCCTACACAGCCATGAAGCTCACTGGGTGACCTTGGGCCAGTCACTGCCTCTGAGCCTCATGAAAACCCTACTCATAGGGTCGCCATAAGTCGGAATCGACTTGAAGGCAGTACATACATACGTGGTTTAGAAAAAAAGAGTCAGAGGTGACATGCTAGAAATGAATAAAATTATGCATGGCACTAAGAAAGCAGATAGAAATTTTTCTCCCTGGGCATCCAACGAAGCTGAATGTTGGAAGATTCAGGACAGACAAAACAAAGTACTCATTTACACAGCGCATTGTTAAACTATGGAATTTGTTCTCACATGAGGCAGTGATGGCTACCAACTTGGAGGGCTCTAAAAGAGTAGACAAATTCACGGGGCTACTGGCCACGATGGCTGCGCTCTGCCCCGACAGGCGGAGGTGGTATGCTTCGAACACCAGTCGCTGGGAGGGGCGAGTGGCTCTTGCGCTCAGGCCCCCTTGTGGGCTCCTCGTCTGGCTGGCCACTGTGGGAGCGGGATGCTGGACTAGATGCTCAGATTCCGGCTGCCACACCTTAAGGGGGGGCTCTGCCAAACAGGAATAGGGGCGGAGGAGTGCAACGAAGGCGGCCCCCAAGACATGGAAGGGAAGCCCGGGGACAACGGCGGAAAGAGCTGGCGAACGCCTTCCACAGCGTGAGCCCCGGAATTCCTCCTCTGGGTAAGAGATAAGCGGGGCACTCTCCTTTCCTACCTCTGAACTCCGCTTCCTTTTTCAGCTGACCAATCCCTCTACGCTCCTGAGAGGAAGAAACGCCCCCTCCAGCGGAAGCGGGGCGGCGACAAGGAAACAAGATGGCGGAGGCGGCTGGAGGGGCAAGTTCTGGCTCCGGGGCCCCCTCGCCGGTGTGCGTTCTGGTGCTGGGCATGGCCGGCTCCGGCAAGACGGCGCTCGTGCAGGTGACGGAGCAGAGCGGCCTCCCTCCCTTCCCCCCGCCCTGTTCTCGCAGCAGCTCCGCAAGCGCCAGTTACAAGCCGGTCCCCGGCCTGGTCCTCCGTGCGGGTGCTGCTGGGGGGGGGGGGGCTGGGCTCTGCTTCCTTTGGGTTGACGTCGCGTTTCTTTCCGGCAGAGGCTCTCTGCCCACCTGCACCGCAAGAATTCTCCCCCGTACGTCATCAACCTGGATCCCGCAGTGCACGAGCTCCCTTTCCCAGCAAACATTGGTGAGTCGTCGAGGGCGGCTGGTCTTGCCACTGCTGATGCTGCAGGCTTACCTTGCCAAAGATAATCTTGGGTCTGCTCTCAGTGCTCGTTTGGGTTCTGCCCAAATGAGAAAACAAAACAAATTTAAGTTGCTTTGTTCAGGTAAGCGGGAAACGGTAGGTTGTTTCCTAAAACACGATTGTGTATTGTAATTGCATCGACCTCTTGATAGGCAGGATGAAGTGGGAACAAGGATTTATTGTTCTTTCTTTGTAGAGGAGACCCTCCAATTTCTTGATAAACTCTGTTCTTTTTAATGCCTTCTTCAGCTCCTAATTTCCCTGCTGAGGAAAGAGTGACCGGAGCTCTTTGTTCTACTCCCTAATCCAACAGTCTCATTAATGGTTTTGTGGTGATGGTGGCTGTGAGGGTTTTAACACATTCAGAAAACATATAAATAGATGAGGATAGGTGTAATTTCTCTTTCTTTTTTTTAAAGATATACGAGACACAGTGAACTACAAAGAAGTTATGAAGCAGTATCCTTATAGTAGGCCGTTTCTGAAGGATCACCATGACCAGGGAAGGCCATCAGCATGAGAGATGGGAATGGGAGCTTGTGGAGTAAATGGGAATGAATAAAAGGATTTTTAAAATTAATAGGGACTTGGTATCGGAAAGGGGTCTGGCTCACAGGTGCCTATGCTGTCCCTTTCCAAGGAGCCAGTGGGTGTCAGGAAGTTGCTAGCCTTGGCTGGGAGGCAACTTGTGTACTATCTCCAGTCACAAACCTAGAGCCAGACCTAGCCGGTGGGATACGTAGCATTTAGCACCAAAAGAAAGCTCTGGTAGCAAAGAGTTTCTCAGCATAGTCTGCTTGGGCGAATGTTGGAAAATGCTGCTAGGTGTGCCAGCTTCTTCATTTTCAGAAGCTCTAGCTGGTGTTATTTCTGGACCTTTGTTCCGCTGTCTAGCCAGGAACATCTTTCGGCAAGAGACTTTCTGATTAAATTAGCCAAAGGGTATGTCCCAACGATTAGACTCGGCATTCTTTGGCCAGAGGAACATGTAACGGTGATTGCCTGACTTTGTACACTATGATAGGTTGAGATAAGGGGTGTGGTATAACTGGATGTGATAAAGCTTGCTATTGGAGGTCGCTGATTCATAGGGTCTCCATATGTCATAAATGGCTTGAAAGCACGTAGCATACACAAAGCTGGGCATGATGTATCTGTAGTTACTAAAATTGCTTGATGTCTGTCTTAAGCCTAGATCACTGGCGTTGGCAATTTCTACAACCTGTGTGGCAGTGCAACTACTGGCTGCAACGTTAGTTAGGATTCTCTGACCTCTTGCTGAAACCCAATAGACTGGTGGCCACTGTGAGAACAGGATGTTGGATTAGGTGGGTCCTCTTTGGCCTGATCCAGCAGGCTCTTATGTTCAGATTGCTTCCAATTTTTCCTGAACATGCTTCAGATATGGGCTAGGCCCAAATGGTGGCATTGTGACTTCTCTCAACCTTTTTGCTACAAGATTTGACCAGGTACATAATTTCTGGTGTATTTCACTGAATGGTGCTACATTTTGGCTGGGTTGCCTCCTGGAGGATCTGCTAATGGGCCCTTGATGTTCTGGACCACATCAGTCCTAAGGCTCAGAACAAATTTATGTTTTTATCCAGTTAGCAATTTAAATGTCATAGTAATTCTGTAATACTGAGGATATCTCACTTTGTGTAGCAGTAGTGTCTCTGCAAATGCTAATTCTCTCTTGCAATGTATAAATCATCCTTCTCTTTTTCATTACAATTAGGTGATGAAGTTTATTGAGAAACGACAGACAGCATCTCAGTGAGTCAATGGGGAGGCTGATCCCATCTGGGGGTGGGGGGTGGAAGCCCCTTCTAAGGAGAGAGGCATACACATCCCTCACTTTGCAGAACTGCATAAAATGTAGTAGTCCATTGTTACCATTATTGTGTGTGCATTAAAGACATTACCAATTTCTACAAACTTTGTGGCAGTTCAACTGCTGGCTGCAACATTCGTTAGAATCCTCTGACTTTTCCAACTTGTTGTGAGGCACACAAGGCAATCCATAAATTGCAGAAATAATCAAATATAAAACAAAAACTAAAATATAGAATTAAAGTAGAGAATGCCAACGAAATTAACAGCAAGGGAGCAAACTACGAGTCCAAAATATACACTTACCTAATATCCAGCTGACCAAAGGTCTGAGGGAACAAAAAAGCTTTCAGCCTGGAACAGGGAACCAACATTCAGCCTGGTGACATGGGGGGGGGGAGCAAAGTTATCTCATTTCAAAGGAACAGGGACATTGACAGACAAGGGTCACCCTGTGTTCCTGCCAAACGAGCCTCAAATACTGGTAGGATGTGCCACAGGGCCTCTCCTGATGACCTTGGGGAATGGGCATGTTTCATGTATTAGGAAGCAGTCCTTCAAATATCCTGATCCTAAGCCACGTAGGGTTTTAGATCATTAGTGTTTTAAAGGGAATGGGCAGCACTTTAAATTGGGGCCAGAACAGATCAGCAGCCTGTGAAGATGGTGTAACAGAGGGGTCACATGCACTTGATAATTGGCTCTGTACAAAAAGTCTCCCAGCAGAATTCTACACCAGGTGATGTTTCTGGTTGTAGGACCTTCCCTGTCTAGTTCCTGGCATAGGTTGCCTGCCAAGCATGAAAAAGGCCAAAAGCAGGCTGAAAAGCAGATTAAAGTGGCACTAGATAATCTCTATCATCCAAAAGCTCTGGAGCTCAGAGGTTTATGCATGCTCATTCACCTTTCCCAAGAACGGCTTTGGGATCCTGTTCTGCTGCTGAGCAGGATGAAGCTGATTCTCAGGGAGACGCCAACTCTGTTTTGTTCTTCTGCCTCTCATGTGATAGGCACAATAGTCAGTTACTCTGGGTTGACGAGGGAAATGGGTGAGTGAAGTAGCTTTCCTTTGTTCCTAGGTCCAGCTCTGGTTCCGGCAGATAGTGACTGTCTGGATTTCTAAGGCCTACAATGTGAGGGGTGTGGTGCAGCCTCCCAGCTCTAGTGCATGAAATTGGGAGTAAATCTGTGTTGCTTGGATTTATATTTGGTATGTAAGAGAGAGAATAAATTATTTCCCTTCCAGGTATGTCCTGATTGACACTCCTGGGCAGATTGAGGTATTCACCTGGTCTGCCTCAGGCACCATCATCACTGAAGCTCTGGTTAGTGCTTTCTGTTCAGCTTACATCTGTAACAGGAGGGGCTTGGGGAAGGGTAGCCCTGCTTGGCTAATGCTCGTGCTGTGATATGCCCATTTAGGCTTCCTCCTTTCCGTCGGTGGTGGTTTATGTGATGGACACATCTCGCAGCACCAACCCTGTTACATTCATGTCTAATATGCTGTATGCCTGCAGGTAAGGGGTGGTGGTGATGGTTGGCTTGCTTGTTTTTGTTTTCCCTCTTTTTGCTGTTTGAGAGGATCTGTTCTCTTGTCTTCTGCTGGATACCTGAATTCCTAGCACAATATTTGTTTGTTTATTATGGATTAGAATAATAGAATAGTAGAGTTGGAAGGGGCCTATAAGGCCATCAAGTCCAACCCCCTGCTCAAAATCAAAGCATTCCCGACAGATGGCTGTTCAGCTGCCTCTTGAATGCCTCCAGTGTCAGAGAGCCCGCTACCTCTCGAGGTAATTGGTTCCATTGTCGTATGGCTTTTAACAGTTAGTAAGTTTTTCCTGATCTTCAGTTGAAATTTGGCTTCTTGCAACTTGAGCCCATTATTCCGTGTCCTGCACTCTGGGACAATCGAGAACAGATCCCAGCCCTCCTCTGTGTGACAACTTTTCATGTACTTGAAGAGATTATGTCCCACCTTTCCAAAAAACATGTCTGTCAGCGTATTAAAGTAGTTTGTTTATAAAAATTAAGACATCACAGAAAGAGGGACATGAATCCAGCTAAAGTTCCCATTGTAGCATTGGGAGCCATGAATGAGAGAGGGGGCGGAGCATGAGAGGGGCCAGGGGGTGGGGCCCGAGTCTGCATGTGACAGTCGGCCTAGCAGGCACGGCGTCAGGGGGCCGAAGAAGCGGGCGGGGCGGGCGTCTTCATTTTCTTCCGAGTCTCCGTAGCGGCGCGGCAGTGTATGTTTTGTGTGTGTTTTCACATACACGTCAACAAAGAGAGAGTGGCTGCCGTTACGGCCGTCGCCCCGCCCTTTCTTTATCTCGCTCGCGGCCGTGGGTGCCGGTGCCGTTGGGCGGTGGCGCCGGCTCGAGCCGCAGGTGGACAGTGGTAGTACTCGGGCGCTCCGGTGACTAGCAGACTTTGCTCGCTCCCGCGCACGTGCGCACGCACTTACCCTCAGCATGCCATGGGGAACAGCTGGGCGGCGCAGTGGTGCTGCTGGCTCTTCCCGAGGCGGGAAGCGGGACGGATCCAACGAGGAGGAGGGCAGTGTCCAGTGATGAAAGTACTAAACCAGAAGAAGGTATCATTAAGAAGTACCAAGTAATGCTGGCAAGGATCAGAGTAGCTATGGGTTACTGCGGTCACCATGACATTCAAACAGGCAGCAGCTATGCTTTAATCTACCAGATACTACTTCAGGAAGATCATATGAAATTAAGAACTTGCAGAGATGTTGTAATCTAGGAAATAAATGATGGAAATGGGAAGATGAATATACCAGCAACAGTTTTCCGTGTTCTACCACCATTGCAGCATCCCACTTTCCTCAAACATCAAAACAGACATAGCATATGGTTATTTCATCCCTCCTTGTCAAGCTTTCGCCGAGCCTTAAAGACCTGGCTATTCAGGCAGGCCTACAAGATTGGGACAGATTAATTTTATGTTATAATGAACTGAAGGATGGTTTTTTAGCTTAAATTTGGTTGTGTTGATATATATATGTATTGTTTTTATTTTTGTTGTTCGTCGCCTAGAGTGTCCCTAACCTGGACAGATAGGCGACTGAAAAATAAAATTTATTATTATTATTATTATTATTGTAGCTAGAGGATTAACACAACAGCAGTAAAACACAAAATGTTAGCACATTGAATTAATAGCCTAGGAAAACAACACTTTCATCAGCTCTAAGTGTACAGAATTGGAGAGGACATTTGGCAGAAGGGGCCTGTTCCTTGATCTTCACCCACCAAATCTCAGGAGGCAGGGGAACTCAGGGAAGAGACCTTGCTAGGAAGTCTTAAAGTGTGAGGAGACTTGTACAGGTCATTTTGGCATAGTTGTCCATATAACCTCTGCTTAAGCTGATGCATCATGAGAGGTCTTTAAAGGCACATATGCTGCTTTGTAGTAGTCAAGCCTTGATGTTACAAGAGCATGGATGATAATAATGCAAATTCTACTGGGTGTTCATAGCACCTTTTCTGCACGTCTTCTGGCCTGTGGGCGGAAGGGACAGATGGGAGGCCCATTAATAAGCACCATTTATGACCTTCCTGGGCTTAACGGTTTGGGACATCTAAGCATTAGATGGGATGGATTGCATTAATTAAAAATAGGCCTCCCCAACCTTCCCACTTGTCTCTTATTTCTGCCTTGGATGGATTTCACCAGTCAATCTGTGCAGGGCTAAGAATGAGGTCCAAGAGGGGGGAAGATGGACATTTAAATGTGACCCAGCCAACTTTTGGGAGTACTCATGATCTTTCTGCAAGTGGAGGTTTATAAAGGACTACCATAGTTATGCCAAGGTCCTGGTTGATTGAAGGCTAATTTAGGGAACGCATTGAGCATTGAACACATTGCCTTCCCTAGGGCCCTGCTTTGCAGCTTTCATTTTATGACTTCTGTTAGCCTGTCCATCCTTAATTTTATTGGAAACACACACACACACTTTTCTTATGCAGAACTCAAGGCAGCGTGTAAAACAGAGTTGTTCTCAGGTAGTCTCTCATCCTGGCACTGAACAGACCAGAGCCGGCTTATGTTCAGCAAGGCAGCCGTTGCATCTTTTCAGAGCAGGTTCTGGGTACTACCAGTTTACCAAGAAGTACAGGCCAGTTCAGTGGCCTAGAGCGGCATCAAAAGGCCAGAATTATGGAGAATGTTCATTTCCTCATTGGTTCAAGTTGAGTCTTTTAGGTTGCTTGATAATTTCCTCTATGGCAATATCAGTAGACGATAGTGGGTTCCAGGACTAGTCTAATCTATAGAGCTATTTTTCTGGTTGCATGGCTTGTTCTCAGTTGTTGAGAAGACATTGAGGCTTTTGCCTGGTTCCTTAGAGGTAATCTTGGCAACCTCTCTTCTGTTAGGTTCTCTGCTGCTGCTGATCCCTCAACCTTGAACAAGGAGCAAACTCTGCTGCTCTTGGAGTTCATCTTAGAATACACTTCCTCACTCTGCTGCTCTTTCAGTTTGTGTGTGAGAGTGTGAGTGTGATAAGTGAAATGCCCTTGAGGCAATCCCACATCTAAAATGGAGCCTGCCTTTTTGCCTGTCTGCATCCCTGATCACACTCTCTTCTTTTCAGCATCCTGTACAAAACAAAGCTTCCATTTGTTGTGGCCATGAACAAGGTGAGTAGTGGGCTCTGGTCTGTAGCCTTTTCAGACTTGATCCAAGAAGAAGATGTGGGCAATGCTTTCCTAAAACAAAGTTGTTTCATGGAAGCATGAATTGGTAGTATTGGGGAACCCCAAATACCCCTGATATCTACTAGGAGAGAAACTCCACTAAGCATAGACTCTCCCAGCAAATTCCTAACAGGCCTGGCTGGCAACTTCCTTTTTTCAAAAGGAGGAGGAAGGAATGAAGGGATTCGCTGCCCTTGGCTTTAACCTAGCCAATAGGGAAGAGTTGTGGGAACTTTGGGTGATGGAGACCAGGCATGTAATGCTGGATTTCATGATCTGATGGAAATCTAAAGGTGAGCGTAGCTAAACATGTTCCTTGGATTTCAGGGAAGCTGATTTTAATAAGTTCAGAGAAATGCTATGTGGGAGGATTCTGTGGCTAGATATGCTGATTGGGAAAGGAACCCAAGACGGGTGAGTTTCTGAAGGAGGAGTTCCTAATTCCAGTGAGAGGGAGAGAGATCAGGGCATAGACAGAGAAAGCAGGGAACAACTGGCTATGCAGATGGTTTTGTAATGGTTTGGTTTCTTGAAGCATGGCCTCCATTACAAAGATTAATGGCTGCCGGTCAGAGATAGGGGCACCTCACAAGCCTGATGTTTAAACTGACTCTTGTGGAGAGGGAGGCAAAAGGCCACAGCTCCGTACTGTGCCAGGTGTTACAGGCAGGCAAGGATGTCCGTGGCCAAGGGGGAGCAAGCACCAAGGCCGCAGAGGAGCTGGTCATTTGCAGGGAGCAGCAGGGAAGCTGGGAAGGTGCAGTGCTGATGCACTGGCACATGGAACATCCTAATCCAGGAAGGCAAATATTTATCTCATTGTTTTATTCCTGCCTTCCACCTAGCAGGTGACGTTGCGGAGCCCAGGCGAGTGCTCCGACAAGGCTGCTTGGGAGGAGTGGCCACCCGCTGTGTGCTTAGTCATCCTCGGTTCTTTTCTTATTTCTTGATGCAGACAGACATCATCGATCACAGCTTTGCAGTGGAATGGATGCAGGACTTTGAAGTCTTCCAAGAGGCCCTCAGCCAGGAAACTACCTATGTCAGTAACTTGACTCGCTCCATGAGCCTTGTGCTGGACGAGTTCTACAGCTCACTCAAGGTGGGTGCTGTTCCCCTCCTGGGAGTAAGTGGGTTTTTTTGTTTTTTTAAGTGGAAATTTCTAACACTTTCACTGTTCAAAGGTGTGTATGTAAATATTACCCGCTAGAGGTGGTGTGTGAAATAGCTGTTTATGTCCCACCTGCGGACTCTCACACCTCTCAGGTGAAATACTCCAAGGAGGGAGGGGCACCTTGCTCGCCAACCCATCCCCCACCTCCAAAAAACTAGGTGTCATGGGAGTCCTGTTGTGATACATTCAAACAGGCTGTTGTGAATGCTTCTGCAATGGAGCAGAAGGATTGCAGGGCTTGAGTTTAAATCCACCCCACACTGGATGGCCTTGAACAGATCTCTCCCCTTGAGTCTTGTCCCCACCTGCAAAATGAGCTTAGTGGTATTCTCTCCTGTCTCTCTGGGGTGGTAGTTAAGCAATGTTGTGGTGCTGGCGTTATGCTAGCAGTGGAACAACACAGGAAGGTGCTTGCAAGCCACTCTGCTGCTTCCAGAGCAGCCTCCATTCTTCCCCTCCCGCCCCCTCCACACAAACCCTGTTTGAAACGAGAGACTTTCCCTTGCAGGTGGTGGGTGTTTCTGCTGTCCAGGGAACAGGGCTGGATGAATTTTTTGAACACCTCTCCAAAGCTGTTGATGAATATGAAAGGTGAGAGTGTCTTAAGAGCATAAGAAAAGCCCTGCGGCTGCTGGATCAAGGCAGAGGGGGCTGATGTCACAGTGGGAACCTTCAGAGCAGGGCTTGAGTGTAACAGTGGCACTCTCCCCTCAACTACTATTCCAACGCATGCCGCCTCTGACCATGCAGGGGAAGCGTAGCATGTGAGGCGTCCTTCCCTGGCTCTCCCTATCAGGTTCCTACCTGCACGTGGCTACTGCCTGTCACTAGGCACCACCAGGGACTCCACCAGTCCGGACCGCACTCTCTTATGGTTTCTCTCCCCACTCTAGCACAGATCTCAACAGATCCCCCTACTAGGCAACCACCAGTCACATCCTAATACTAGTATTCCCAGAGACTCTGAATACTGGTATTGTTATTCTCTTCACTGCTGCCACCATTTGTTACAGTTCCCCTTCAGCCTTGGTCATTACCTTACCCTCCCTTCTGGTCTGTGAAACCCCAGCCAAGGATCAGGCCTTTGGTAAACCAAATTAAGTATTTATTAAAGATAACAAAGCTAACAAGATTAACAAGATTTCTTCTTAAGGCACATAAGCATATGGTTTTACTCAATACTAATTCGAACTCTACCCCCCTCCTTCTCCACTCTCTCCTGTCAAACAACTCTCTAAACCCCACCAAGCAACCCACTCAGTTCTCTTCTCCCCCCGATTCCACTCTCACTCTTCCTTATATACGTTCAGCCATTTTAAACACTCAGCCAATCATCTAGCAGTCTACTGCCCATTCACTCCCCCTCCTCTTTCACTACTTACCATATATCTTCTAAACAACCAACACTTACCATATATACATTAATATAGGAACATCACATAGCCATCTTGGCTAGTAGCCCTTGATAGCCTTATCCTCCATGAATTTGTCTAATCCTTTTAAGGGCATCCAATTTGGTGCCCATCGCTGCCTCTTGTCGGAGCAAATTCCATAGTTTAACTGTGCGCTGTGTGAAGGAGTCCCTTCTTTTGTCTGCCCTGAATCATCCAACATTCAGCTTCACTGGATATCCATGAATTCTTGTGTTAGGGAGAGAGGAGGAAAAACTTTGCTCTGTTTAATTTCTCCATACCGCACATAATTTTATGCACTTGCTCACCTTTTCTCTAAACTAAAAAGCCCCAAATGCTGCAATTTTTATGCTTCATCCTCGTTTTGCCCTTTTCTGAACCTTTTCCAGCTCTGCAAGATCCCTTTTTCCCTCTTTTTCATCAGAAAGGAAGCCCTGGTGTGTGTGAGCGACTGCCCAAGCATGGGCTCCAGTCCTTTGGGCATACTTGAGTTTCAGGGCAGGTTGAACAGGGGGGTGGGGAGCAGGGAGGAGAGCACCAGCTTCTGTCACCACAACCGCTACCCGAAAGCTCTCTTGACCCATGATGCTTCCAGTTGCTGATGTACTCCAAGTGTGCTGCATCCCATAGCAAAGGCCTGCATGGAGGCCAATCCCTGATTCTGTTAACCCAGGGACCTCCTGCTGCCTGGCAGTTGGGACCCCTCTTGGTGCACCGTAGGGTGACCAGAATAGGTGACCTTTGCTGAGACAAGGCCACCTTCTTCCCTCTACATGCAGACATGAGGCTCAGGGGCAAAGTCTCTCCCCGCATGCATGCACGTCTGTGACTGGAGGTCTGGCCCACTGCTCAAGGCGGTGGTGTCCTTGCAGTGCTGCTAGTCGCGTAAGGGACACTCCCATTAATGTCCACAGTTGTGAGCCTATGGCACCCATGAGTAAATATTTCTCTTCTTCCCTTCCTCCAGAGAATACCGTCCAGAGTATGAACGCCTAAGGGAAAAAATGGTAAGTATTAAGTGTGCGCTCTGTTGGCTCTGCACTCTCTTGGCTGCAGCAGTATAACCCTCCTGTGCCCCTCCCCAGCCAGCCAATTGGAAAGGCTTATTAACTCCCTTCTACTCCCTCCTGCTTGTTCAAGTCCTCCTTTTCAAACAAGCTGGGCACTTCCATTCTTTCAGCTGATAGAGGGAGTTGGGAAGGAAATCAACCCGCAACCTCTGGGGCTGCTTTGGGGGCCCCTAAATGCCTTCCTTGGGCACTGGAGCCTTCTTGTTCCCATTGCCAAAAGGATTTGAAGCAGCCATTTGCAGTTAGAGGTCAGCGCATAAAAATGGAATGCCCCCGGCCAACCTGGCCTCAGAGTGGGCGTGTGGGTCTTGCTCTCTCTCTCTAGCAGGACCCGGTGGCATCCTGGGCAGTTCTTCGTTGCCACATGCATTGTTCTGAAAGGCATTTGTTTGCGTCCCTTTATCAGATTGCTTGCTACCTGAAGAGCTCAAAGCTGCCAACATGCTCCTTATTGGCTTTTCTGTGGGGGTGGGGTTGCATTAAGAGGTGTGCAGAATAACTCTGTGCCCCAGGGCATCCTCAGAAAGCCCGAGGTGGCCCCCTTGCTGCAGCTGGGCAGAACAGGCCATGGCTGGCTGGGAGAGGGCATCGTGGAATCCCACATGTGCCAGTTTGATCTCTGCCACGGAACACACAGGTGGGATTCACATGTACCAAGTCAGTCGCTGGAATAGCCTTTCCTTGCTTGCAGGGAAGGATTGAAAGCCAGCGGCAGCAGGAGCAGCTGGTGCGTTTGCAGAGGGACATGGCCCCCCTCGCAGCAGAGAGCGCTCTGCCAGGGTCAGGTATGTAGAGTCCGGGTGCTGGGGGAGGAGGCACTGCAGGCATTCTGGAGAGGCTTGCTCAGAAGATGAGAGGGTGCTTTGAGGCCACCACTGAGCTAAGTGCCTTCTGGACAGGCTGCCTCAAGGCTTCAAGGCAGGTGGTGGCGGTGGCAGCGGCAAGCTCCCAAGGCTGCTGGAGTGTGGGATCTTCCCTTGCACCTTGATCTGTTGCTGCTCCTTGCAGAGCAGGTGAAACAGCTGGGGGTAGGGGGGGATGGCTGGATGTCTGCCCTGGCCGGCTTCTTTCCAGCAGCTCCTCCCTGGGAGAGCCTTGCTGTGCATCTGTTGGATTAAGCGGCTGCCTCCTCCTGCTCCTCACTGGCTTCCTCACGAGGCATTCTCCCTGCTCTTGCCCTCAGCCCACCTGCCAGGCCTGCACAGCCTCTCTTGAGCCTGCACAATTCGATCTCCTGGCATGGGACTTTGTCCATTGCCTTGTGTGAAGAACTGGGGGCCCTTGTCAAGGTGGGTGGGTGGGATGGATGTGGGGCACTGTGGGGCACTGTGGGGAGAACAGGCTGTGCAGTGGTCTGGCTTTTGTCTCCAGGCTCAACGGCAGAGTCTTCAGTGGGGCCCTCGGCACTGATCCTGACTCGAGGAACTGTGGAGGAGGAAGAGGAGCAGGAGGGGGGCCACGAGAGCGATTCTGATGATGTTGATCACAAAGGTAAGGAAAGCTCTGAAAATCGGCAGGAGTTGGTGATCGGGAGAGGCCAGCCAAGGGCCGGGGGTTGGGCGTGGGAGGGGGGGAGAGGCACAGCCTCCTCCAAAATGGCTGCAACTGCTTACAAGGTGCCTGGCTGGCTGGGGTACATCTGTCTGTGCAGGAGGCAACATGGAGGCCACCTTTGCAGATTCATTTAAATGCGGCCTCTCAGAGAGGAATGTAACAAACTCAGTTTTAATCCATTGTGGTTGGCAAGGAGGTGGGGCCCTGGGGAAGATCTCCCCCTTTGGTGGTGCTGGTGCCAGTGGGACCCACTTTGCCAGGAGTCCTCTCTCTCCCTCTTCTGTCTCCTGCCCCAGTGACGGAGGAAAGGCACGAAGAACCCGCCTTCCAAAACTTCCTGCAGGAGGCCAAGCTGCGCTACCCAGCCAGAAGCAGCCACTAGGGGGAGCAAGAGGACGCAGAGCAGGTGGAGGGGTAGGTGGAGCAAGAGGAAGAGGCTGTGCAGTGAGACTGGCCAGCTTCCCCCCACATGGCCCCCTGGCTGCAGTGTTGGCTCCCTGGTCATGCTCCTAGGACTTCCCTTGGCATGCTGGCTGGGTTGATGGAGGCAGCTGGTCGTTTGCTTGGAGGCTGAAGCTGAGGCAGCCTGCAGCAGCCTCTTCTTGGCTAGCGATTCGCACAGAGGAGAAATGGAAGAGTGTGCATTGGAGAGAGCCGTCTTCCCAGTTCACATGTGGTGAATTCCGTCTGTAATAATGTGTGTATTCAATTTGCAACTTACCATTAAATGATTTATATTTTGCTATGACTTGTGGTGGCCGGCTGCTGCTTCTTGCTGGGTCTGGGGAGTGGGGGTTGGCTGCCTCCCTTCTCCTTCCCACCTGTGAGGCAAGAGCAAAGGCAGCTGGCGTGCTTTCAGAATTATCAGGAGACCTTGCATGGCTGGGTGGCGGCAGAGATGGAGATGCATTTTCCTGCTGCTCTTGAGAGGGCCGGGGTGAGCTAGTAGAGATTAAATACCTGGACTTGCAAAAGACTTTGGTCAAAGGCTCCTGAGTAAGCTTGACAGGCAGAAGCAATGAGGACAGATCGGTAACTTAATTCAAAGAACAGGAGCTGGAAGGTGGGAATAAATTGCTAGCTCTCCCAAGAGGAAAGTGACAAGAGGTTCCCTAAGGATCTGTCCGTTGTGGCACTGGTTCTATTTTAGCTTGTTCATAAATAAGCAAATGATTTGGCTTGGTAGAAATCCAAGAAGGCAGTAAAGAGCTGTAAGAAAGTAGGCAAGAAAATAATAATATAATAATAATAAATTTTATTTGTTAGTCGCCTATCTGTCCGAGTTAACGGACACTCTAGGCGACTTACAACAACAGATTAAAATACACTGTACAATTAAAAGACAAATCATCAGTCATTCTAAAACATCAATTTATACATCATAAAACTAATCCATCCCAAGGATCCCGTAGGCCTGCCTGAATAGCCAGGTCTTTAAGGCTCGGCGAAAACTGATCAGGGAGGGGGCATGTCGAAGACCAAAAGGGAGAGCATTCCAGAGGGTGGGGGCCACAACCAAGAATGCCCTCTCTCTGGTCCGCACCAGCCTAGCTGTTTTGGCTGGTGGGACCGAGAGGAGGTCCTGTGTGGCTGATCTTGTCAGGCGGCATAATTGGTGATGCTGGAGGCGTTCCTTCAGATAAGCTGGGCCGAAACCGTATAGGGTTTTAAAGGTCAACACCAACACCTTGAATTGGGCCTGGTAAACAACTGGTAACCAGTGTAGGTCTACTAACACTGGGGTAATATGATCCCAGCGGCGGCTATGCTTAATCAAGCGTGCCGCCGCATTCTGTACCAGCTGCAATTTCCGGACCGTTTTCAAGGGTAACCCCACATAGAGTGCATTACAGTAGTCTAAGCGAGAGGAGACCAGGGCATGTATCACTCGTGGGAGCAGGTGCACAGGAAGGTAGGGTCGCAGCCTCTGTATCAGATGTAATTGATACCAAGCTGCCCGGCTCGCTGCTGAAATCTGAGCCTCCATGGACAGCTGGGAGTCAAGAATGACCCCTAGGCTGCGGACCTGGTCCTTCAGGGGTAATCTTACCCCATTAAGCACCAAGTCTATATCCCCCAACCTTGTCCTGTCACCCACGAGCAACACCTCGGTCTTATCAGGGTTTAGCTTCTGCCTGTTCTCGCCCATCCATCCACTTACGGACTCCAGGCATTTGGACATGGTATCCACAGCCAACTCTGGTGAGGACTTAAATGAGAGATAGAGCTGAGTGTCATCCGCATATTGGTGACACTGCAGCCCAAAACTCCTGATGATGGCACCCAGAGGTTTCTGTGATGTTTCTATATTAATGTATATATGGTAAGTGTTGTTTTAGAAGATACATGGTAAGTGGAGTGAAAGAGGGGGAGTGAATGGGCAGTAGAATGCGAGATGATTGGCTGAGTGTTTAAAATGGCTGAATGTATAAAAGGAAGAGTGAGAGTGGAATCGGGGGGGAGAAGAGAAAGAGTGGATTGCTTGGTGGGGTTTGAGAGAGTTGTTTGCCAGGAGAACGTGAAGAAGGAGGGAGGTGGAGTTAGGATTAGTATTGAGTAAAACCATATGCTTATGTGCCTTAAGAAGAAATCTTGTTAATCTTGTTAGCTTTGTTATCTTTAATAAATACTTAATTTGGTTTACCAAAGGCCTGATCCTTGGCTGGGGTTTCACAGACCAGAAGGGAGGGTAAGGTAATGACCAAGGCTGAAGGGGAACTGTAACAAATGGTGGCAGTGGTGAAGAGAATAACAATACCAGTATTCAGAGTCTCTGGGAATACTAGTATTAGGACGTGACTGGTGGTTGCCTAGCAGGGGGATCTGTTGAGATCTGTGCTAGAGCGGGGAGAGAAACCATAAGAGAGAGCGGTCCGGACTGGTGGAGTCCCTGGTGGTGCCTAGAGACAGGCAGTAGCCACGCGCAGGTAGGAACCTGACAGGGAGAGCCAGGGAAGGACGCATCACATGTGGTGGCAGTAGTGGTGGGATACGAACCAAAGATAGTCCCAAAGCCACGTGGTGACAAAGGGGGCGTCACATGTGGTGTCAGTAGCGGTGGGATACGAACAACAGAGAATCCAGATACAAACCAAAGAGAGTCCCAAAGACACATGGTGATACAGGAGAATACGTCACAGGTGTTGGCTGTAGCAGTGAGATACGAATACTAGAGAATCCCTACCAGTGGTGTGGCAAACAGAAATAACAAAACAAGATTACTTGTGAGAGTGACTGGCAAAGAGTGTGTGGCAAAGAGTGAGTGAACTCAAACACCATGGCTGAATACATAAAAATGAAAAGAGGAGCTGGTGGAGAAGTGCATAACATTCAATTTACCTCATGAGGGTAAAGGGGTAGATGAATTGAGGGTAGCACTTATAGGATTTGCAACTGCCCAGCAAAAACAACCTGTCAGGGAAGAGACCCCAGAAGGATATTTAAGCAATCCCGCTTATATAGAGTACTTGAGAGAGAAGTTAAGATGGGAGGCTGAGGAAAAAGACAAGCAGAGGGAGTTGGAAGCTGAGAGATTGAGGAGGGAGGCTGATGAGAAAGAAAAGCAGCGGGTCTTTGAGGCTGAGGAAAAAGATAAACAGCGGGAGTTGGAAGCTGAGAGATTGAGGATGGAAGCTGAGAGATTGAGGATGGAAGGTGCAGAGAAGGAAAAACAGAGGGAGTTGGAAATTGAGATAATGAGATTGGGGTTTGAGGAGAGAGAAGCAACGAGCAGTGGATGCTGAATTACAAGTAGAAAAGTTAAAATTTGATAGAGAGAAATTTCACTCTGAGGAGACAAGGAAAGACAGAGATGGAGCAAAAATAAAAATTACTCCAAAGGACTTTGCTGTCTATGAGCCTGGTCAAGATCCTCAAATTTACCTCAGCACCTTTGAAAAAGCAGCTCAGTTGTGGGGGCTACCTGAAGATAAATACATGCAGTATTTATCAAACCTGATTAAAGGGGAATTGGCTGAGGTATACCAATATTTCCCCTCAGACAGGCCCGTAACCTATGCTGAATTCAAAGAAGCAGTGTTTAAAAGATTCAGACTGGGGCCTGATTATTTTAGAAAGCTTTTCAGAAACTGCCAGATACAGACAGGGAGGTCTTTTGTGGAACTGGGAGCAAAGTTGATGGATATATTTGGAAAGTGGATGAGTAGTGCCAAAGCTCAGTCAGTGGAAGAGGTGAAAAGCCTCATGATACTGGATCAATTATACCATCAGTTACCACCAGAAATAAGGCTCCTGGTCAAAGACCGTTCCCCTACATCTGTGCAGGAGGCCGCAGAGATGGCGGATCACTTCGCCTCCAATAGAACTGGCTGGGTGGGGAAAACATCAAGAGAGTTTAAACCCAGACCATATAGTGCTGGCAGAAGGGATGTGGTACCACAGCGAGTGAGTCCTCCAGTAAAATCTGAAGGGCACAGGACACCCCAGAGTGGATCTGTGTACCCTAAAAGTGAGGAGAAATTATGCTACAAATGTGGTAGACCAGGGCACCTACGTTTTCAATGTGAGGTTGCCAACCCCATGAGTAATCCTGCTCAGACAAGGACAGTGAAAACAGAGCCCAAGGCTTTAGAAACAGCGAAAAAGGTTCAGTTCTGCCAGATAAACTGGACAGAAGTAACAGACCTTGATTCAAGTCTGAGAGAGGAAGTGAGTGTACAAGGGGCAAATTATTGGGCAATGCTTGATACTGGTGCCGCTCATACATTACTGAGGCCAGATTTAATAAAATCTGAGGTAATATTACCTCAGGAAACTGTGACTATCCAAGGAGTGAGGGGTCAACCAGAAAGTTTGCCTGTGGCCCTGGTGGAAATGACTTGGAGAGGCCGAGAGGGCCGATATAAAGTAGGCATTAATGCCCAGCAACAAGAACCAGTAATACTGGGAAGAGATGTAATGGGAGCCCAAGGAAAGATATATGTAGTGACCAGACAGCAAATTGGCAGAGAAAAAGAAGCCATATTAAGGGGGGCTGAAACAAACAGGGTGGAATCTGTTAACCAGCCTCAGGTCACCATAGCAACCACTAGCAGGCCTGCTGAAGGAGACAAACTGTATCAAGTGGTCGCTGATAAGAAGCAGATCAATTCAGGGAAGAGCTGCATAAAGATATAAGTTTGAAGCAGATAAAGGAACAAGCTCTGACCCAACAGATTCCTTTCACTGACAAACTGAGGAATCAAGTTGTGTGTGAGAATGGGATTTTATATAGACTGTGGATGCCTGCTGAGAGAAAGGATGAATGTGAACCAGTGAAGCAATTGATAGCACCAAGCAAATACAGAACCAGATTGCTAGAGGTAGCCCACGATGTCCCATGTGCAGGACATCTGGGAATAAAAAAGACCAAGAGGAGATTGGCAGCACACTATTATTGGCCAAACATCTCCAAAGATGTAAAACAACATTGTCTATCTTGTGGAATATGCCAAAAGGTGGGAAAAAGTGGAGTAAAGACTAAGGCACCCTTAAAGCCCCTTCCTATAATTGGACAACCCTTTTATAGAGTGGGGATAGATTTGGTGGGCCCTTTTTCCAAACCCACAAGGCATGGCAAGAAATATCTATTGGTGGTGGTGGATTTTGCCACCAGGTACCCAGACGCAGAAGCACTAAGATCTGTAGAAGCCCCTGTAGTGGCAGAGGCCTTATTAAAAATCTTTATGAGGCTGGGTTTCCCTCATGAAGTGCTGACGGATCAAGGCAGTGTATTCATGGGAGAAGTGATGCAATATATGTGGGAATGTTGTGGTCTAAAACATCTAAAGACCACTACTTACCATCCCGCCACTAATGGGCTAACAGAGAGATTCAATGGCGTTTTGAAGGGCATGATAAGAAGCTATGTTCAAGATCACCCACAAGACTGGGATGAACGTTTGGGATGCTTCTTATTTGCATACAGAGAAGTCCCTCAAGAGTCAACAGGCTTCTCACCCTTTGAACTGATGTTCACTAGAAAAGTGAGGGGACCTTTGGAACTGTTAAAAAATTCATGGGAAGGAACCCTGGGAGAGTACAAAACATCTGTAGTAGATTTTGTATTGGAATTCCACAATAAATTAACATCAATGATGGAGGTGGTGAAAAAGAATTTGAGTCAAGCACAGCAGAAGCAAAGTTACTGGTATGACAGAACAGCCAGGGAACATGTGTATGATGTGGAAGATATGGTTATGGCGTTCATACCCAGGAAACATGACAAATTACAGGCTAACTGGGAAGGACCATATACCATCAGAGAAAGGCTTGATACAGTGACGTCTGTAATCACCACAGACCAATTAAACAAAAGCAAAGTGGTTCAGGTAAATATGTTGAAGCCTTACCATACCAGGGATGTACAGGTGTTACAAGTTACCTTATTCCCTGAGGGAAGTGGGCCTGAACTTCCAGATTTGGTACAGGAAAGCAAAGACAAAGGAGGGGTAGATCAAGTGGAATGGTCAGAGGAGGTGAAGGAGGAAGTAAAAGAAGAGATTCTGAGAGTTTTGAAAACCTATAGGAATCTCTTTAGCAACAAACCTGGCCGAACCAGTATAGTTATACATTCCATTGATACTGGAGATCATGCCCCAATCAGATCTGTTCCGTACCGTGTGAATGGGAAAGTTTTGAGTGAGATCAAAAAGGAGGTGGAAGATATGCTGGAATTAGGAGTGATCAGGGAATCCATCAGTCCCTGGGCCTCAAGTATTGTCCTTGTTCCAAAAAAAGATGGAACGACCAGGTTTTGCATTGATTATCGGCTAATCAATAAAATTACTGTCCCAGATGCGTATCCTATGCCTAGGGTAGACGCAATGTTAGAGTTATTGGGGGCAGCAACCATTATCTCTACACTAGATCTCTGTAAAGGATTTTGGCAAATGGAACTAGACGAGCAATCCAGAGCCAAAACTGCCTTCAGTACACCAGATGGGTTATATGAGTTTGTGACCTTACCCATGGGACTAAGGAACTCACCAAGCTCATTTCAGAGGCTAATCAATACTGTGTTGCGAGGCATGTCAGATTTTGCAGTGGCCTATATCGATGACGGGGCCATTTTTAGCAAGTTGGTGCCTGAGCATGTCCAACACCTGACAACAGTATTGGAGGCCTTAAGAAAAGCAGGCCTCACAATAAAAGCTAAGAAATGCCAGTTTGGACTAAAGGAAGTAATCTATTTAGGACATAAGGTGGGGAGTGGGAAAATCACCCCCTTATGGAGCAAGGTGGAGGCAATACAAGCGTGGCCGATCCCCTTAACCAAAAAACAAGTAAGGGCATTTCTGGGTGTGGCTGGATTTTATAGGAAGTTTGTGAGAAATTTTGGGGAAATAGCAACCCCCTTGCATGAATTATCAAAGAAGAAGTGTTCTGAGCGTGTGGTATGGACGGATGAATGTCAGAAGGCTTTTGATCTACTGAAGCAAGCCTTGTGCCAAGGACCCATATTAATAGCACCAGACTACGAGAAACCATTCATCGTGGCTACAGATGCGTCGGACCTGGTGCTGGGAGTCGTCTTGCTGCAGGAGAGAAAAGGCACCAGACATCCAGCGGCGTACCTGAGTCGCAAGCTGATGCCGAGGGAGAAAAACTATTCGTCGGTCCAGAAGGAGTGCCTAGCGGTCGTGTGGGGACTGAACAAGTTGCGCCCATACGTGTGGGGACGAAGATTCACAGTGACTACGGATCATCGGGCCTTGTTATGGTTGCAGACTATGAAAAACCATAACACTATGCTGCAGAGGTGGTCCTGGGCCCTACAGGACTATCAAGTGGACTTCCAGTTCATAAAAGGCAAGGACAATGTACTGGCCGATGGACTTTCCAGGCAAGTGGCTGGGACTGCAGTGACGTGACCAGACAGAGGAACAAAGAAAGACATTTTCCCCATAGAGACTTTTATTTGTTAACGCGACGTATAAATCCTGGAACAGGAATAATACTCTGCTGTTGTTTAAGGGGGGGGAAATGTGATGTTCCTATATTAATGTATATATGGTAAGTGTTGTTGTTTTAGAAGATACATGGTAAGTGGAGTGAAAGAGGGGGAGTGAATGGGCAGTAGAATGCGAGATGATTGGCTGAGTGTTTAAAATGGCTGAATGTATAAAAGGAAGAGTGAGAGTGGAATCGGGGGGGGGGGGGAGAAGAGTGGATTGCTTGGTGGGGTTTGAGAGAGTTGTTTGCCAGGAGAACGTGAAGAAGGAGGGAGGTGGAGTTCGGATTAGTATTGAGTAAAACCATATGCTTATGTGCCTTAAGAAGAAATCTTGTCAATCTTGTTAGCTTTGTTATCTTTAATGAATACTTAATTTGGTTTACCAAAGGCCTGATCCATGGCTGGAGTTTCACAGACCAGAAGGGAGGGTAAGGTAATGACCAAGACTGAAGGGGAACTGTAACAAATGGTGGCAGCGGTGAAGAGAGTAACAATACCAGTATTCAGAGTCTCTGGGAATACTAGTATTGGGACGTTACTGGTGGTTGCCTAGCAGGGGGATCTGTTGAGATCTGTGCTAGAGCGGGGAGACAAATCATAAGAGAGAGCGGTCCGGACTGGTGGAGTCCCTGGTGGTGCCTAGAGACAGGCAGTAGCCACGCGCAGGTAGGAACCTGACAGGGAGAGCCAGGGAAGGACGCATCACAGTTTCACATAGATATTAAATAGCATGGGGGAAAGGATAGAACCCTGTGGTACTCCACAATTAAGAGGCCAAGGGTCTGAAACCTTATCCCCCAATGCCACCCGTTGGTACCTGCCTGAGAGATAGGAATGGAACCACTGTAAAACAGTGCCCCCCATTCCCAATCCCTCCAGGCGATTCAACAAGATACTGTGGTCAACGGTATTGAAAGCCGCTGAGAGATCTAGGAGGACGAGGAAGGTATATTCTCCCCTATCCAACGCCCTCATATCCACCAGAGCGACCAAGGCTGTTTCAGTTCCATATCCAGTCCTGAAGCCCGATTGGAATGGATCTAAGTAATCTGCTTCATCCAAGTGTGTCTGTAACTGTTTGGCCACCACTCGCTCCATCACCTTGCCCAAGAATGGTAAATTGGAGACAGGGCGGAAGTTATTCAACTCTTGGGGATCCAAGGAGGACTTTTTCAAGATGGGCTTTATCACTGCCTCCTTGAAGGCTGATGGCATTGCACCCTCTTCCAAAGAGCAGATGCAGTTTGATGTGATGGACGTTGAGGTAAAACTTCCTAACTTTACATACACACTTGATGGTGTTTTGAGTTGGTGATGTTATGTGCCTTCAAGTCACTTTTGACCCTATGAATCAGCGACCTCCAATAGCATCTGTTATAAATCACCCTGTTCAGATCTTGTAAGTTCAGATCTGCAGCTTCCTTTATATAATCATTCCATCTCGTTTGGACTTCCTCTTTTTCTACTGTTTTTCCCAGCATTGTTGTCTTTTCTAGTGAATAATATGTCCAAAGTATAATAACCTCAGATTTATCATTTTAGCTTCTAGTGATAGTTCTGGTTTAATTTGTTCTGACACCCAATTATTTGTCTTTTTCACGGTCCATGGTATGCGCAAAGTTCTCCTGCAACACCACATTTCCAATGAGTTGATTTTTCTCTTATCCACTTTTTTCACTGTCCAACTTTCACATCCATACACAGAGATTGGGAATATCATGGTCTGAATGATCCTGACTTTAGTGTTCAGTGATACATCTTTGCATTTAAGGACCTTTTCTCCAGCCTATCAAGGTCCCTTTGAATTTTGTTTGTCTTCCACAGTATTAGGTGTGCCCCTCAATTTTGTATCATTTGCACATTTGATAAGCATGCTCTGTACCTCCTCATCCAACTCATTAATAAAAATGTTGAAGAGCATGGGGCCCAGGACCGAGCCCTGTGCTACACCACTTGTTACTTCCACCCAGTTTGAGAAGGAACGATTGATAAGCACTCTTTGAGTACGATTCTGGAGCCAACTGGATCCACCTGATAGTTGTTCCATCCAGCCCACATTTAGCTAGCTTGCTAATCAGAATATCATGGGGCGCTTTGTCAAAAGCTTTGTTGAAGTCGAGATATATGATGTCCACAGCATTCCCACAGTCTACAAGGGAGGTTACCCAATCAAAACATGAGATAAGATTAGTTTTGTTCTGCAGGATTTGTTCTTCATAAATCCATGCTGGCTCCTAGCAATCATTGCATTGTTTTCAAGGTGCTTACAGACTGTCTGCTTTATAATCTGCTCCAGAGTTTTTCCAGGGATTGATGTTAGGCTGACTGGTCTGTAGTTCCCCGGTTCCTCCTTTTTGAAGATGGGGACATTAGCTCTCCTCCAGTCATCCGGCACTTCACAGTCCTCCACAATTTTGCAAAGATAATAGACCGGTTCTGAGAGTTCTTCAGCCAGTTTGTTCAATACTCTAGGATGCAGTTTATCGGGCCCTGCCGATTTGAACTCGTTCAAAGTGATTAGGTATTCCTTGACCGTTTGCTATCAGTCTCAAGCTCCAATCCTGCCCCTTCTACTTCATGTTTCCTGGGTCATAGACCCTTTTTTGGGAGAAGACTGAGCCAAAGTAGGAATTGAGCACTTCTGCCTTTTCTTTGTCATCTGTTATCTTTTTGCCTTCCTTGTTGAGTAGCTGTGCCACCGTTTCTTTTCTCTGTCTTTTACTACGGACGTACCTGAAGTAAAAGACAGAGAAAAGAAATGGTAGCATAGCTACTCAATGAGGATGGCAAAATGATAACAGAGGACAAATAAAAGGATAAGAGAAAAATAAACTCATTTGAAATGCGGTGTTGGAGGAGAGCTTTGCACATACCATGGACTGCAAAAAAGACAAATAATTGGGTGTTAGAACAAATTAAACCAGAAAATGGTGAAAACAGGTTATCATACTTTGGACCCATGAGAAGACATGATTCAGTAGAAAAGACCATAATGCTGGGAAAACCTGAAGGAAGTAGAAAAAGGAAGGCCAAACGAGATGGATTGATTCCATAAAGGAGGTGCAGACAGCAGTTTTATTCTGGTTCTCTAATTCTGCAATTGCTGAGTAGAGGGTGATTCCTGGGGGCATGGTATGATTATCATGAAGGTACCTTGCACTTCTGAATTTGCCTCTATACTACAGCCAGCTAGAGGGGCACCAGCAGCCCCCCCTTTTGGCCCCGGTTCTGTTACGTGGCTGAAGGAACGATCCCCCCCCACATTTCCAGCCTTGGACTGCTTCTATTTTGGAGAGCAGCTGCTGCGGCCCGCCACTGCAAGGGCTGTCACTGCACGCTACAGGCGCAGACCGAGAGCGAATGGCCACCAGACAGCGGGGAGGCGACCAGCAGAGGCCTGGCAGCGTGGAGCTGAGTTCCCTCCATCGGGGAGGAGGACGCGGGCGCCTGCCCGGCCTCGCTTCGACCCAGCATGGAGGTGCGAGGTGCGAGCATCCGGATCAGCCTCTTGTCAAGAATGTTAGGGAGCTGTTTTATGTTGCATCGGACCGCTGGCCTGTCCAGCTCAGAACTACCCAGAGCTTGGAAGATTACTTTTAAAAAGTAATGAATTACAGTTACATGGCCCAAAAAAGTAGTAATTACCGTTACAATTGCTCTGAAAGTAACTGATTACTTTACTTTTCCTCAAAAGTAATCACTACAATTACATTTCAGTTACTTAAAAAACGCCTACAAGGTGCTGGCCTTCTGCGCATCTAAGTAGCCTAAAACATTAAAAATAAACACATATAGAGGTAGTAGAATAATTATTTTTATTCATAAGATAGCAATGGTGGTCTCCGCTGGTAAGGGTGGTGGGGAGGGAGGCTGAGGCCACTACTCAGAGTTTTGCATGTCAAACCAAGGGCAACCCCACCCTCCACTCAGCCAGCAATAATAATCTCTCTCACTTAACCACCTCCCAGACCCTGCCCTGCCACCAACTAAGGGACACTCAAGCAAACATTTTCCCCTGAGATGCAAAACAGTTAAAATACTGCAAATGCAGCACAGTAGCCAGAGAGGGTGATGGGGGCCACTTTGTATGCCAAGTGCAAACACAGTATTCTCACATCGCACACATTGTCATCTTTCACTTCCACAGTTCTTTTATCTCCATTCTGCTGCTGCCTCCTCCTCCTCCTTTATCCATGTTCTTGACCTCCAGCTCCTTTTCTCCTCCACTCCATTCTTCACTACCACTATCTGTTTTTTTAAATAATCGTTTTCTCCACTCCGCCCAGTCTCACTCTCCGCCTCCTCCCTAGTCGCCTCCTCCCCATCCACAGAGCGTGAGGAAAGAGTGATGCTGCACTGAAGCCCAGTTTCAGGCACATGATTTTCATCCACTAATCAGAGGAGCAGAAGACTTCCCCCGCTCCCCCCAAGTAATGCCGAAAAGTAATGCTGGAAACGTTACAATTACTCCACAAAAGTAGTAAAATTACTCCTAGTTCTATTGCAATCAAAATGTAAAGGATTTACCCACTCATTACACAAAAAAGTATTGAATTACAAGTAATTCGTCACTTGTAATGAATTACTTCCAAGCTCTGGAACTACCTACGCCGAGTGGCAGCCACGGCCCTCCAGGATTTCAGGCAGAGTCTCTCCCCACCCGCCCCGGGGAGTGGTCCCGGTGCTTCCTGCGCTCAAGGCAGGCGCTCACCCTCTGAGCTGCCCCCCCTCACCTGTTAGGCGCCTGGCAGGCCTGGCTTGAGCGGGCGGGGGACAAGCGACAGCCCCCCGCATTCTCATCAGCTGGAAGCGGGCTGGGATCCTAAGGCCGCTTCCCGGAAAGTGAGCTGCGCCGCAATCACAGCCTGGGGGGAGTTGACGAGGAAGGGACGCTTCTTCCCCCTTCAGAAATCTGACCTTCTCGCGGGCCAAAGCTTGCCTCCCCGCCGTGTCCCCTCACGAGGAAGGGCAGCTGCGCACATGCCCAGCACGGACATCCCGGCATTGGCGGCGGGCGGCGCCTCGGGGCGAGCGCCTTCTAGCCCCGGCACCAGCCGAGCGGGCAGACAACCGCTGACTCCCGGGGGGCCCGGCTGGCCGGCCTCTGGTGACCCACGTGGCCGGTCTGCCCGGGCTGCTTTGCGGCTGCCGTCCGGAGCGGCCGAGGCGATGCGGCTGCAAAGAAGGTGAGCGGCGAAGGGGCCCGTCGTTTCAACGTGCCCGCAGGCCAGGTCGCTCCTGGAGAGTGGCAGCCCCGCGGGAAGCCGGGGGCCGCTCCCTCCGGCCCGGAGCCCCCACCCGAGGGAAAACCACCTTATAGTGCCCCCTCCTACTGGACCCGGCGGGCGGGGTGGGGCTCCTCTGCTCCTCGGGCGGGAGGGCGACCGAAAGGGCAGCCCCCGCTACTTGTCTGCGGGCGATATCCCGCGCCCCCTCCCCTCCCAAGTGGCGGCAGCTGCGGCTTGTTGTTGGCGCGGCTGTTGCTGCTGCTGCGTGTCTCTCGGCTGGAGGTCCCTCAGCTGGAGACGGGAGCAGGAGAGGCGCCCGGGCGTGGTGGCGACTCTTCGCGGTCTGCAGAGGCGGTGCCTCCCCGTCCAGCCCACGCCGGAGGCCCTGATCCGACCCCAAACCCCCTCCAGGCCGGGAGCAGCGGCCGCGCTGCCTCTCTCTGGTCCTCCTCTAAGGAGCCTGTGTGGAAGGTTAGGCCGCCCCCTTCCTCGGTCCCCCGCACCCTGTTCTGGGCGCAGAGCGGAGGGAGCCGCAGAGGGGCGAGCCGGCGGCCTAAGCGCCTGCTCCCTCCGCTGCAGCGAGCGCAAGCGAGTGATGGACACCCCCCCCTTTGCCGCTCTCGGCCCCGACCACTTGCGAACAAGTTGGGCAAGGGCCAGCCCCAGTGCAGGGCGCGTGGGGCGACCCCTCGCCTGACTCCTAGCCCGATTCGTGTTCGGTCAGTTACCATCCTGGCCTCTTGGCCGCTGCTGGCTCAAAAGCGCGTCGGAAGGCCAAGGGTGTCGTCGTAGAACAGTAGAGTTGGAAGGGGCTTCTAGGGCCATCGAATGCCCCACATTGTTGTCGACACTGAAAAAGCTATATAATAAGTCCCACAGAAGCTGCTGAGGCCGAATTGCCCTTTTGCAGAAGCCATACTGAGGCTTGCCCTGCTGCCCATCTATCGATCCGTGTATATCTGTCCACACATACACGTCTTCTTCACCTACGGCAGGCATGCCAGGGACTTCAGGTTTCCATTTTATAAATGGGAAGCCGTGGAAGCCTCTCTCCCCCCTCCCCCCCCAGCATTCTGCAGAGATGAATGCTTACTGCAAGTCTTTGCATGAGAACCATTGCTGTAAACCGCCCAGAGAGCTTCGGCTATGGGGCGGTATATAAATACAATAAATAAATAAAATAAAATCAGCTAAGAAGGTGCCTCTCCGGAACTGAGAGAGGGTGGCCTGTTCTGATCACTGCTCCTCAAGAAGGATACTGTAGAGCTGGAAAGGTGCAGAAAAGGGCAACCAAAATGATCACAGAGCTGCCGCAACCAGAACACAGGACAGTGCTGGGGGCTTTTTAGTTTAGAAACAAAGATGTTTTAAAGAGGGGACAGAAGGAGGTGTATAAAACCTGGGCGCCTTCTGGGGGGAAGGGTGGGATATAAATTTAATAAACAAACAAAACAATGCAAGATTTGGAGAAAGTGAATAGAGAGAAGTTTCTGTCACTAGAACTCTTGTCACTCCGTGATTCATGCCAAAGAAAACAAAGTGCTCCTTCACACAGTATGTACTTGTGGAATTCATTGCCACAAGAAACAGTGACAGCTACCAGCTGGTGGCCGTTTAAAACAGTCTGCAAACCCAGAAGATCAATAGAGGCAAGACACTACTGAGTGCCAGATGTGGGGAAGGAGGGTGTTGGATGGATGCTGGCCTGCCTGGGTCTGCTCCGCCAGGCAATCTTTCTGTTCTGACAAGCCCTTTGTCATGTCAACCATGTGGCAGAAATGGCCAGTAGCTGAACCTGGGGCAGAAGGATTGTGGCGACATCCAACTGGCTCAACTTAGGGATATACAAAGCTGCCTCATGCAGAATCACTCGGACCCCTTGGTTCATCCAGCTCAGTGTGGATGAAGCAGCTCTTGAGGGTTTCAGGCAGGGGTCTCGCCCAGCCCCATTTGGAGATGCCATTGGGGGCTGAGCCTGGGGCTTCCTGCATGCAAGGCAGATGCGCTGCCCCTGAGCCACGGCCAACATGCTGTGCCTCTCTCCCCACAGGCCTGTGGATCCCTGGTGCCGCCTGCAACCTCCCTGGCGGTGGAGAAGGGGCTGCGTCTGGCTGGCGTTTGCTGTGCTTTGCCTGGCCATGGTCTGCTTGCTCTGCCTGCAGTCTGGGCTTGTGCTGCGTTTGGGCCATCATGGACCAGGAGGGCCCTCCGCCTCCATGGCGACCGTCTTCAAGAGCATCCAGACTCCCTCCGGGGGAAACAGGACTCCACAGCAGCGCCTTGCTGCTGGGCCTGCCAGCCAGGTCATTGGCCCTGCATCGCAGACTCCGTCGTGGGGCTCCTTCCTCTTCCACATTCTGAGCTTCTGGCATCGTCTTGTGGAGGTGCTTGTTGGGAGTCGGCAACGCCGAATGGCTTTCCATTCCAGCCTCCCTGCCCAGCCTCTGCCCTGGCCAGAGTGGCAGAAGAAGCTCTCCTCCCGGGTCCTGGGCTCCCGCCTCCAGCGTGTCTTCCGGAACTACCAAGCCATGAACAAGTATCGGGTGCCCCCGGGTGCCGGGCAGCCTCAAGGGAACCCACGCTCAACTGGGATGGATCTGTTGTGCCAGCTCAGAAGTCGTGTGGAGGTGACCACCCTCTTGGGTGATGAGGGTCCCTTTGCAGCCCCTGAGTGGAGGGGAGTGTTGCCCCGGAGGAGCCTGGCTGAGGACCTGGGCCCCTTGGGGAAGTGTGCCGTTGTGAGCTCAGCCGGCTCTATGCTGGGGTCAGGACTAGGCCAAGAGATTGGTGAGTGTTTGGGGAAGGGAGAGGGAATAGGAATTGGGGTGTACTTCTCCTGAGTACCTCCTCCAAATTCGGACCCCCTTCTGGCAGAGCTGCTTTCTGCTTCCTGGGGCTCAGTGTAGAAAATCTTCTGGGTAGGGCCTGCTGCGAGCCTCTTCCTCACTCATTCAGGAGTGCTCTCTTCAGGCCTGGCCTCACACCACTCCTACACTTTCCCCTGGGGTGACTGCCTAACCATTAAGAACAACAGTGCTCAAAACCTTGGTAGCTGAGCCATTGTGCTACAGGTTGCACAAGCCAAAGGTCGAAGAGCTGCATTCTGAGCACTACACGACACAGCAGAACTATCACAGGTTTTATTTTTAATATTTTTTGTTTTGTAGCAGGACCTATCTTTTGGTAAGCATTCCTTATTTTAGAAAATCTATTATTTTTATCTTTAAAAATAATCAATAAAAGTTATAAATAGGAAAGGTATCCAGCTGACCTCTAACAGCTTTATTTTATTATTATCTATATAGTGCTTATAGTGTTTGAAGTGCTAACTGCTATGTAGCATTGACTCAAAGCTGTGTTCTACTTTTTAACCTAGTGCAAATGACATCAATTGAAAAAGAAACATACTTTAAAGCTAATTGAAGGAAGATAGTTTTTGTAGTTAGTACCCAAACAACTAGAAGAAGTTAATGACTCTTGTTTTTGTCATCCTAGCTCACTGCAGAGTACTTTCAAAAAGCATAGCCACGGGACTCCGCTTCAGCTCAGCTCAGCATCCCAGGCAGCCATCCTGCTCATCCACCCAAAAGGCCAGCCTTGCCTAGATGTGCAAAAACTGCCCAGCTGCTCAGAGCAGCTCTTCTTTAATGGCGATGTGCCTGCTCCAGGGCCAGGTGTTGGCACCAAGAAGAGGTTCCAGGGTGGACTCAGTATGCAAAGAGTCCTGTCTACCTTACTGCATATGTGGGGAGAGCCCACTCATTGTTTCTAGCTGAGCTCTAGGGCTGGTCAGTCAATTCTATGAAGCAAGACCCATCCCACTGTAGGAACACAGGAAGGTGCTGTGCTGCATCGACAGCTGGTCCGTCTACCTCAGTAGTGTCTGCTCTGACTGGTAGCAGCTTTCCAGGGTTTCAGATAGGGGAACGTTCCCAGCCCTACCTGGAAATGCCAGCGGGGACTGAACCAGGAACCTTCTGCCTGCAAGCCTAGTGCTCTCCTGCCATGGAGCTATGAGGGCCCTTCCCTGTTTCTCCTCCAACCGCCTTGTCCCTAAGCTGTTGGTCCAGGGTTGGCCTGCTGAGCTAGCAGGGGAGAGAAAGCAAGAGAGGAGACCAGCCCAGGCACAGCTTGGCTTATTTCTCCTCACGCTCCCAGGAAGAGGTTGCATGATTAAGAGGGGGCCAGGTTAAGTTGAGGTCTGTCTGGTTTCCCTCCCTCAGGCCCTCATTTTCCTCCTCCCTTTAGACTCACACGACGCCGTCCTTCGTTTCAATGGAGCCCCAACCACAGGCTACGAGCATGACGTGGGCACCAAGACCACCATCCGCCTTGTGAACTCCCAGGTGGGCAGTAAAAAGTGGGGGCCCTGGAACAGGATTGGGGGGAGGGCACGATCACAACAGCATGCCCTGAGGAACATCAGAAGGTACCTTATGCTAATCAGGCCCACTGCTCCATCTTGATGGGGACCAGCCTAGTGGGGCCACAGAGTGTGGTGTTACTGGCTTTGAACTATTCTGCAGCCACAATCCCTGTTCTATACAGCTATAGGCATGCTGAAGCTCACGGGTTCAATGACAAAGAGTCTTGTGGTACTATCAAAAGTTATCTATTAAAGGATAAGCTTTTGTAGAGTCAAGACCACTTCATCAGATGTGTGTAGCGAGCTTGTAAGGTGAAAACAAAAAAGGACCCATATAGGAAGTGGAAGGAAGGCCAGACAGGTAGTACGGAATTGCAGGGATGGTGTCATGAAGGCGAAAGCTGAGAATAAGGTGAGGTTAGCAAGGGATGCCAAAAGCAACAAAAAAACCTTTCTTCAGGTATGTCCATAGTAAAAGACAGAGAAAGGAAATGGTGGTACAGCTACTCAGTGAGAATGGTAAAAAGATAACAGATGACAAAGAGAAGGCAGAAGTGTTCAATTCCTACTTTGGCTCAGTCATAGACCCTCCTGACAATTGTGAATCATAGAATAGTAGAGTTGGAAGGGGCCTATAAAGCCATCAAATCCAACCCCCTGCTCAGTGCAGGAATCCAAGTACAAGTTGAAGGCAGGATTGCAGCTTGAGATTGTAGACAGATGGTTAAGGAATATTTGAATGAGGTCATATCTCCAGGGCCTGATGAATTGCATCTTACAGTAGTGAAGGAACTGGCTGAAAAACTCTCAGAACCACTATTACCTTTGCAAAATTGTGGAGGACTGGTGAAGTGCTGGATGACTGGAGGAGGGCTAATGTTGTCCCAATCTTCAAAAAGAGCAAAAAGGAGGAACCTGGGAACTACAGACCAGTCAGATGGACATTAATCCCTGGGAAAATTCTGGAGCAGATTATAAAGCAGTCAGTCTGTAAGCACCTTGAAAGCAATGCAGTGATTACTAGAAGCCAACATGAATTTGTCAAGAACAAATCCTGCCAGACTAATCTTGTCTCATTTTTTGATTGGGTAACCTCCTTGGTAGACTGGAAATGCTGTGGACATAATATATCTCGACTTCAGCAAGGCTTTTGACAAAGTGCCCTATGATGTTCTGATTAACAAACTAGTTAAATGTGGACTGGATGGAACAGCTATCAAGTGGATCTGCAGTTGGTTCCAGAATTGTACTCAAAGAGTGCTTATCAAATTGTGTGTGGGGAGATAACAAATGGGGTCCCACAGGGCTCGGTCCTAGGCCCAGTGCTCTTCAACATTTTTATTAATGACTTGGATGAGAAGGTACAGAGCATGTTTATCCAATATCCAGATGATACAAAATTGTCAGGGATAGCTAATACCATGGAAGACAGAAACAAAATTCAAAGAGATCTTGATAGGCTGGAGCATTGGGCTGAAAACAACAGAATGAAATTTAACAGGGATAAGTACAAAGTTCTACACCTAGGAAAAAGAAACCAAGTGCAGAATTATAAGATGGGGGATACTTGGCCCAGCAATATGACATGTGAGAGGGATCTTGGGATTGTTGTTGATCACAAGCTGAATATGAGCCAACAGTGTGATGTAAAAAAGGCAAATGGTATTTTAGGGTGTATTAACTGTCATGACCCCCACCGGCTGAGAGTGGACGGGCGGGGGCAAGACAGAGGATAGGACGTGGACTGGGATGAATCACTTCTGGAGGGGACTGACAGTGGAATGGATTTAGAGGGTGACTCCACAGTCCCCGCAACTTCAGACCCCCATGTGGGAGCTTAGCCAGGCTTGTCAGACGCTTCCCAGCTGGGAACACCTCCGCCCCCCATGCCTGAACTGATAGCAGCCCCGCCTCATTGGAGGGGGAAGATGAAAGACTGGCCGAAGCTCCACCTTTGCCCCACTCTTGGAGACACTCGAAGTGGGAAATTCAACAGAGTCAACTAAGGAGGAGCCTCTGTTTAAGCACGTGCTGCCAACCTGCTAAAGCAGACGGGGGAGAAACCCAGTTGCCAAGTCAACGTCTGTAGTTGCGAAGTCATGCTTAGCTAGCGCTAGAGAGAAACTAAGTCCCCAGAAAGAGTAGTTTCATGAGGTGCTCTGCATTGCATCTGTCTGTTACTTTAATAAAAAGAGAAAACACCGCTGTTGAGTCTGAGTCTCTCAACCTTGGGCAGGACATTAACAGAAGTACAGGGCTTATCCAAACGGAGCGGGATAATTCACGGTTTCCATATTCGGTTTGTCATCTGATAGTCCTCACTTTGCCTTTTAGTTCGCTCTTTCCCAATTAAAAAAAACACTTTTTTGCACCCGCACCCGCAGCGGTAAGACCCCTACATTCTTTTCGCTTTTTCCAAGCTCCGCCTCTAAAACCTCCCCCTATCAACCAATTGGTCAGCCAAAAAATTACATATGCTCCTCTCCCCCTTTGCAACCAAGCACAATATGGCTGTAAAGGAGTTCTTGCCTCTGAAGGAAAGGCTGCTGGTTGTTTCAAGCCTGCCTTCCCATGGAGAATGAAATGGACAATGAAATTGACAAAGCTTTCCCGACCAGAAGCCCTTTTCTTGTTTGTATTTGCGATATTACACTTAAACAAATGTATGCTTTTCTGATTTGAAGCAAAAACCCCAGCAAGTAGAATGAAATTGACAAGGCTTTCCGGAGGCAGGCTGAAACCGATCCCCCCCCCCTTTCTAGCTTGCTGTGCATTGCAGATCTCACCCAGAGCGGCTGCCCAGTTTGCAGCCTGGCAAAAAATAAAATGCATCTGCGCAGTAGTTGCAGACTCCCCCCCAACACCCCACCATTGCGATGATTGGTTCATTTTTCCCTCGCTTATTCTTGCACATGCGCAAAAGTGCAGATATGTGATTGGCTGGAATGAGGAGAAGGGGCAAGGGGAAACGCCCAAGAACCGCCCATCAGCTGTAAAGTCCACAGTATTGCATCCTTACTCCTGAAGGCACAGTGGATGATTCCCGATTTTAAACAGCAAATCGCATTTTTGCCGGTATTACAAGGAGCGGATTTAACCTGCGACAATGTGTAACAGCACGAGACGTCATTTGGACGACCAAAAGATAATGAACACACATAGCTGGCGTGTCACACATTTTGCAGTCATCTATTTGGCACTGCTTAGGCTTCATCTTGAGTACTGCATCTAGTTCTGGATACCCCACTTTAAGAAGGAAGCAGACAAACTGGAACAGGTTGAGAGGAGGGCAACTAGGATGATCAGGGGACTGGAAACAAAGCCCTATGAGGAGAGACTGAAAGAACTGGGCATGTTTAGCCTGGAGAAGAGAAGACTGAGGGGAGATATGATAGCGCTCTTCAAGTACATGAAAGGTTGCCACACAGAGGAGGGCCAGGATCTCTTCTCGGTCGTCCCAGAGTGCAGGACACAGAATAATGGGCTCAAGTTACAGGAAGCCAGATTTCAGCTGAGCATCAGAAAAATTTCCTAACCATTAGAGCGGTACAACAATGGAACCCATGACCTCGGGAGGTGGTGGGATCTCCAACACTGGAGGCCTTCAGGAGGCAGCTGGACAGGCACCTGTCGGGTGTGCTTTAACTTGGATTCCTGCATTGAGCAGGGGGTTGGACTGGATGGCCTTATAGGCCCCTTCCAACTGTACTGTTCTATGATTCTATGAGAGCTGAATGGCAATGAGATGCAAAAATTACAGTCAGTGTGAATTAGAGCTTTAATACATAGGCACAGTACACATTACAGTAATTGGTAATGGTGATGGTTGCCAAGATGATTGCATTAACACCTGTAATGGGTAGGGAACCATTCACAAGAAACATTCATAGATTGTTGCAACAGCTAAGGTCTTCTTAACAGGAATAATGGTTCTTGGAAGCTTGACTTCTTTAACTCTGATTATATTTATTAATTGACAAACCTGGTTTACGACAAAACTAAACTCTGCTTCTACAAACTGTGAGGAAAAGGAAGGGAAAATAATAGAGGAAAAGGGCGGGAAAACTAGTTGCTTTCACTTCTCCTAATAGTCAATGGGGGTTACATAAAATATATATCCCTTTAGGCCTCTCTATGTGTTACACCCAAATCATTCCCCTTAAAGAGACAACAAACAGTTTCAACCTAGATAGCACAGAATTTGACCCACAAATGAAGGCATTGAATTTCTTTTGTTAATTAGCTTATATGTACCTGCTCCACTATCAGTTTGCACCCTCATTGTGGCTGTGGCTGTGCACTGAAGAGGCTGTGGATGTAGTGTGACTGGCCCCATCTGCAGAATGAGCCACATTCTGTTGCTCTGCTGGTGGAGCATGATAGTGGAGCCCCTCTACCAGTGAAGGCTCCTACACACCTGCGGAAAGGCCCCTCCGCTGCATCCTGAACCCCTCAGCTGGCAGAGCTCAGCAACAGGTTCACACAATATTTTAATTCTGAAGTAAGCTGATTTAAGAGCTAAGCTGGGAAACATTAAAAAAAGCACTCCAAAAGGAAAATAAATACTGAGTCTTAGCAGTATTAACTCTGGCAGAGGTTATGCCACAAATATTATTAACATAAATACTACCTCGCAGGCAGCTTTACAACAGCCTACCTATTCATTTGACTAGAGGTGGGGAACTTGTGGTCCTCCCAGTATTGGTGGACCTCAGTGCCCATCATTCCTGACCTTTGGCCATGCTGCGAGTTGGAGTCCAAAAACAGATGGAGGCCCCCAGAGGTTCTCCGTTCCTGCATTAGGGGAACCAACTGCTTTGTCTAACGTCAAACAGATAAACTAAATTTTGGACATGCTGCTCTTTAAAATTGAGCTGGCTGAAGTTGGAGGAGCTGCTCTGGATTTAAGCAGTTGTGTGTAATCCAAACAGACTCTGTTGATACCCTTTCTCCATTGTATGCCTGGTGATTTGCTGGAATACATCTGGGCCGGAGCCCTATGATAAAGATTGTCAGAATTATGGACTGTGGCCAGCATGTGACTACATTGTGAGCAGGAAATAATTTACTGGTGCATGAAGGAGTCAGTAAATATTCACTAAAGGTAAAGGTGTCCCCGCACTTATAGTGCGAGTCGTTTCCAACTCTTAGGGTGACGTCTTGCGACATTTACTAGGCAGACCGTATATATGGGGTGGGATTGCCAGTTCCCCGGCCTTTCTTTACCCCCCAGCATATGCCGGGTACTCATTTTACCGACCACGGATGGATGGAAGGCTGAGTGGACCTCGACCCCTTTTACCGGAGATTCGACTTCCTCCTTCTGTTGGAATCTAACTCTGGCCGTGAGCAGAGCTTTGGCTGCGTTACCACTGCTTACCACTCTGCGCCACGGAGGGTCTAATATTCACTAATAGGCAAAAAACCCCTTGCTGAGAATTCTTTGCTGAGAATGGATTGATCATTTGCATGCTTATTGAGTTCAATGGGATTTACTGCCCTGCAATCATTCTTAGGATAGGTGAAACTGACCACAGGGGAGATGGGGAGGGGAGGAGAAGAAGCAGAAGAGAGGGAGGGCTGAGGTGTGCAGGGAAGGAGGAAGAGGGGAGGGGAGGAAGAAGGGGAAGGAGAGGGGGAGGGGAAAGGCAGCTCTGATCATTTGCATGCTTACTGAGTTCAGTGGGATTTACTCCCGTGCAATCATGCTTAGAATAGGTAAAACCAGTGGTGTGCTGGAGCCAGCTTGTACCGGCTCACAAGAGCTGATTGTTACATTTTGAGGAATTTTGCGAGCCGGTTGTTAAACACAGCCATTATTGGAAATTGAAGGGAGGAAAATGGTGGTGGCCAATGCGCAGCTCACTGATGAGGAGCTTTTCTCTGAGCTGAAGCAACTTGGCTTCTCCCTGGGGCCGGAGACGGAGAGCATCCGACCAGTCTCTCCCCCCTTCCCTCTCCTCCCCTCGTGTGTGGAGGAAAGCTCCTGGATGCTGCTATTGCAGCTGCTTCGCCATCACTGGTGTTGATTTCTTTCCGGGCTTTCCCCCCCCCTTTGCCTCCGGCGCCAGGCCTGCAGAGGGGAATCTTCCTCGAGCTGATTGGGTGCGATGGGCACCTGAGCAGAGATAGAGGCACTGCGAATTGCCACCTCTGCAAAGGTGGCTACCTCGGTTGCTCATTGGTGCCCCACCAGCTCCCCTTTGCCCATCTACCCATGTGTGTGTGTGTGTGTGTTCTCCTTCTTTCCTCTCCTGTGACTTTGAGGGCTGCTGGTTCCCTTTTGATGCGTGTCTCGCCCTTGGCCGTGAGGATAAAGCCCTCCACAGGGATCCCTTCGAAGTGAGCCTCCTGGCAAAAACACGGAGGGAACGAGGCTGCCTCCTCTTCACCGCAGGACCTCTAGAGCCTGCCCAACAAGCCCTGGATCGCGATGGGGCTGGAAGTGCCGCCGAGCGTCCCCTGAAGCCTCCTCTCTTCAAGCTGAGGAAACTTCGCAAGAGGCAGGAGATGCTCTTGCAGCAGCTCGGCTTAATCTGCGTGATCCTCTTCTTCGTCTGGTGCATGTCCACCCTGCTCTCTAAGCTAGGTAGATGGCCGGCCCGAGGGAATGAATTAAAAAGATGGGGGTGGGTGGCAAAAGACTGAGTTTGCAAAAACAGGACTGCCTCTGTATATCTCCCCCCATCCCCAAAATCTGGTCAGGATGTGTTTTCCTCCAGAGCAATAGCTGTTCCCAGACTGGCATCCGTTCATACCTAAGTGTTTCCTAGGTTGCTTACACACCATACATTTAAAGCATCCTCCAATAATCCTGGGAACTGTACTTTATTCCTCACAGAACTACAGTTCACAGGATTCCTGGGGGAGATGTGGTTTAAATGTATGGTGTGTGCTTAAGAAGAACCCAGAGCAACCAAACCCAAGTTCCATCTAGTCTAGTATCTTGTTTCCCCACAGCAGTGGCCAGCTGGATGTTTTTGGGAAGCCCACGGCCGGGCATGCAGGCATAGCCTTCTTTTGTTGTGGCTCCCACAGCAACGGGTATTCAGAAGCAAAACTGCTAAGAGCTGGAGGTTCCATATAGTTAGCATAACTAGTAGCCATTAGCAAATTTGCATTGTTCCCCTTTTAGAGCCTTAGCCTTCTAAGCTACTGGCCGTCACTACATCTTGTGGCAATGAGTTCCACAAATGAATTACACCGTGTGTGAAGAAATACTTCCTTTTTTCTGTCCTGAAGCTGCTGCCAGTAGGAATAGTGATGTGCCAGGCAGTTCCTATTCATTTATTTATTTGTGGAGGCCATTAACTATGCAACAACAAAATGTAAGGAAATGGAGATTTACATAGAAGAAAGAATTAAGTTTCGCGAACTTCCCAGGAGGATCCCTCCGCCTGTGCAGCTCTGAGACGGGCTCCCGTCTTGGATGAAACTTTTTCAGCCTTAAATCCAGTCAGAAGGGTCTTTTTGACTGGGGATAATTTCTTCCGGATAAGGAAGAAATGTGAGATTTCCCACACAACTTTGTTGTGGTTGTGGGAGACTGGAATTTGTCAGAATCGTCTGTGAAAGAAGGTCTTCCAGCAGCTCGGACAGAGCGAGGATTTATAGCCAGCTCAGCTGAATAAGTGACCCTTTTTTTCCCTTTTTTAAAAAAACGGACTAACAGGCAAGCATCCTCCTGTCTATGCTTATCACTTTCTTATCTATACAGCTAAAGAGATTTGTCAAAGGATCAGCAATTAAGAAAACCTGGGTGAGCCAAAACTTTCCTTCTTTTTTACTCACGGAACTAAGGGGGAGGAAAATAAAAATAGCCTATCTTTTTCCTATTGCAAAAAGCTGACATGGAAAATGGCATTGTAAAGATTACAACGGATGAGGGGTTTCTGATTGGAAGAGAAAAGAAAAATCTTTTTGATTTATAAGACTTTTGTGTAATATATGTCTGGGACTATTTTTTCTGATCTACTTTTTCTTTTCTTTTCTTTTTTTGACAAATCTGCTCATTCTCATTGCTACTAGTCATTAGGACGCTGTGAACTAAAGCTGTTTTTGCACTTCTGGGCATATAAGAGATAAGGGCTGTCTAGAGTGTGACGCCAGTTGGTTTGAAAGATTAACTCCTTTATAACTGGATAAAGAAATAAACTGCTCTTTGCTTGGGACATTGAAAATTGAAGGAGTTTAGTTCCTTTGGCTTTAAGAATGACAATTAAGAAAATCATGGATGTACAAGAAGGGACTTTATCTTTAGACATGTTTCAGAAAATAATGAATGGGATTAAGTCAATAAAACAAGAATTGAGAAATAATAGACAAGCGTGGAGAATTGAATTTGATGAAATGAGACAGGAGCTGAAAGAAATTCAGGATTCTATGAGGAAGGAGAATAAAGATAGATTTGGAAAACCGAAAAAGGATGAAAGAGAAATTAAAGGCAAGGTTCAAACTATGGAGATTGGATTAAATATGGACATGGAAAAAGATTTGGATTTCCTGGTTGTGATGGATCCTGGAGACAAATATTATGGTTTGGAAATCAGTGCTGTCCCTGAAGGAATTGAAGAGATTGGAGATAAAGATATTATCGGTTCAAAAAAATTCCTGGACTGGAAGGATTTGATGGAACTTGAAATGGAGAAAGTTAACAGAATTAATCCCTGTTTTGTGTTAATGGAAAAATCTTCAAGAGATGTGCTAGTGTATCATGTAAAAAAGAGGAACAGAGATGCGGCTTTGCAACAATACTTCAGTGATACGTTCGGAATTGATGGCAAGAAAATATCTGTGATAAAGGAAATTCCTATCAGACTTTTATTATATGACTATGACAGCAAGATTATTGGGTGCGTAAAGATGGAAGATGGAAGATGGAACCAATATGGATAATGGAAGAAGAGCGATTTGAAATTACTGGACTTAGTAGACTTGATGAGTTGGATTAATTGACATGTTTATTTAGAAAAAAAATTGATGGACATATATCTCAAAGATTGGAAACTTCTCTTTGACTTTTTGTGGAAGAATGAAATGATATGATGTTAATGAGATTTGAAACCAATTAAGATAACCGCTGGAGGAAGGTGATTTTATAATCTATTAAGAGACAGGCTTGTTATATATTATAGATTTATAGCTGAACTACGACAAATCGGAAGTCAATATTTTTATTTTTATTTTTTTTATTGTATTAGTTATTGATTTGTGTTTTTTTTCTTTTTCTTTTGTTTTGTTTTTGAAAATCTGAATAAAAATTAATTGAAAAAGGAGAAGAAAGAATTAAGTTTCAAAGAAGAATGCCACGAGAAACAAATAACTGAGGATGTAGGAGTTGACAATAAAAATCTGTTCACTGGGAAGCTTAATATAAACGCAAATGAAACAACTCTAATGAGTAGCTTATATAAACTTCATGATAAACTGGCACAAATAGCAGGTGATCATGAATGTGGCAACTCTATCAAGAAAGGTCTTTCTCTTCAGTTGGCGGCTATATATTTGAAAGAGAACTCCAGATTTAGAGATCATTAAGTCTCTTCTGTTCAAAACACCATGCTTCTGTATGAATCAAGAATGCCCTGGTCAGGGAGCACATACCACCAGCTCCATCAGTGGCCTGAGAGAACTGTTGGCCCAGCCCCTCCTTCATCCTCCCTGTGGCTGTTTAAGACCTGCGTGTGCTGAGGGAAGGCAGAAGCAAGGAAGCCCAGCCCAGGCAGTTTGTGCCATCAGCTGCTGAAGAGACCATCAGTTGGCCTGAGAAGTCTCTGTTGCTCTATATTTTATTCTACTTACTTGTTTAGTATCTTAAAATTGTAAACTGCCTTGGGTGCCATGGCAAAAAGGCAGTATATAAGTGTAGGTGAATGAATGAATGAATGAATTACAGTAGGACCCCACTCATACGCAGGTTAGGTTCCAGACCCCCGGTGAACAGCGAAAACCACCGAAAAGTGGATCAGCTGTAGCGCGGGGGTCTGGAACCTAACCCGCTGATTGTGCCAGAGAAGGAGGAGATCAGCTGTAATGCACTCCAGCTGATCTTCCCCTCCTCCTGCATGATCAGCTAGAGCGGGGTCTGGTCCCGCAGCTGAATGCTAGCTACTCTGGGACAGGAAAGCAGAAAGATACCCCTGCATATAAAAATCCAGCATTGCAGGAAGAGCGCTGAGTAGTCCGTAAAATAAAAGGGTTTTGTGTTGTGCTATTTGTAAATTGTGTGCTACACATCCTTTATATCAGTAAAATTTATAATAAACTTATGTACGTATATATATGCATACATTTTTTTTCTGGAGAGCCTGTTGTTAAACATTTACCAGCACACCACTGGGTAAAACTGACCATGGAGGAGGAAGAGGGGGAGGGGACAGGAGAGGAAAGGAGGAAGGGAGGGGTTTGGAAGGGAATGGGGAGGGGGCAAAGGAAGGGGGAGGAAAGGGGCAAAAGGGAGGGGATAGGAGGGAGGAGGAGGGGAGGACAGGTTTGATAATTTGCATGCTTTTGGAGTTCAGGGGGATTTACTCCTGTACAATCATGTTTAGGATAGGTGAAATTGACCTGGGGAAGGGGGGAAGGGTAGGGGTAGGAAGGAAGGAAGGGAGGAGACTGGGTGGGTAGGCACTGTGCAGAGGGGAAGCCCCTTTCCTTTCCAAAAGGAAAACATTGTGAACAGTATCATTGTTTTTCAGGGTTTCCCCCACCTTTTTATTCTACAACAGGTACATGTAGTCTCCCACCCAAATTTAAAACAAAGCTATCACTGGCCACACCCATGCTAGACCTTTATTTCACTTTAGACAGTCTTGGCTTCCCCCAAAGAATCCTGGGAAGTGTAGTTTGTGAAGGGTGCTGAGAGTCATTCAGAGATTCCTATTCCCCTGACACAGTTCCAGTGGCCAGAGTGGTTCAACAGTCAGCCCCTCTTCTGGACACTGTAGCTCTATGAAGGGAATAGGGCATCTCCTAGCATCTGCCATCACCCTTCACGAACTACACTTCCCAGGTTTCTTTGGGGGAAGCCATGACTGTCTAAAGTGCGTGGGTGTGGCCTCCTGATTAGCCAAGCCAAACAGCTGTGAGTCTGGCTTTTGATTCTTACTGAACATGCCCAATGTAATAATAGACTTCAATGTTAAATTTCTTTAATTAATTAAAAATCAGCCAGGCATTTTTTAAACTTTAAACTGCAGAAGATGTTCAGAGTATGGGACAAGGTCAGTAATACCCACTTCTATTTCCTTCTTCCTTTTTTTCCTAACCAATATGGAGGAGATTGGTAGTGAGGAGGGCGTATGGCTCATGTGTAATTCCTGTGCAGGGTGAGAGCTTGTGGAGTGAACTGAATGATAGGAGAAAGTTGCCGGATGCCTTCAGAGTGAGAGTCTGTAACTGGCAGAAGGGTGGCCCTCCCTGGGCGTGAGAGAGAGGGGGAGTAGATGTACACTGTGTGAAAAACATTGAGTGGGTCTGACTTCCTAATTCTCACAGAGGCCTATTGGGATAATTGGCTCAAGTAGGTTTTGTTGGTGGGCTCTAGTTGGGTCCATATCAGGTGTTTAGGAGGAGACTTAGTAAGGAGGGACATGGGTGATGCCACCCCAATTTTGGTGATCATGGGTAGAGGGAAGTATAGCCATGGGGAGGTGGTGAATTACCATAGAAGACGAGGGCAAGGCTATCTGCATCTCGTTCCTTGCTGCCACTCCTCCCATGGATGGGTTCCTTGTTGCTTATATGCTGTGCCCACTGGCTTGTGTGTGTTGTTGTTTAACGCCAGTTCAGTACACAATAAGACCACTCTCATCCATAATTTGATCATGGATGAAGGTGCTGATTTGGTGTGCATTACCGAAACCTGGGTGGGTGAGCTGGGAGAAGTTGATCTGACCCAGCTTTGCCCACCTGGATACTTGGTGCAACACCAGCATAGGCTGCAGGGACAGGCAGGAGGAGTTCCTGTGGTCTACAGAACTTCCATCTCTGTCACCAGGAAACCACTTTGTCTTGGAATTGGCTGTGAGGGCCTGCACCTGGTGTCAGGCCTATTGAGTTCTATGGGGCTTAGTAAGTCCTTAGTAAGCCCTATTGAATTCTATGGGGCTTAGTAAGTGTGTTTAGAATTGTAGCCTTCAGGGACATCCATCTTTACTTCTGAGTGCTCCTGTCTAACATCTCCACAACACTAGGCTCCTTTCTTCCTACAATGGCCTTCTGGTGACTGGGCTGGCCTGAGGGCACTTAAATCCTTCTTGCCAGAATTAAGTAGGCTAGATTAAATGTTCCCTACCCAGGCTCTAGCTTTTAGCTAAGATTTCTATCTTAATTTCCAATCAGAGAAATGTTTTTGTTTGAATTGTATGCTCCAATGTATCATGCTTAATGACATCACTAGGGCCCATCCCCATGACATCACTACAACCTGCCCCCGTGACATCACTAGGGCCCACCCCTGAAATCTCAGGCTTTGGGATGCTTCTGACCTGGCAACCCTATTGTGAACATGGCTGATTTTTAATTAATTTCAACAAATTATGAGACCACAGACAGAAAAAAAATCCAACAGGGGTCTGAATTATTTTTCTCTTGTTTTACACTTTGAACTCTGGATTCTCTCTGAGTGCTGTGTGTATCACCATGAAAACTTAGAGAGTTGTTAAGCAAGTGTTTCTGAGATCAGGACTATAAGTTTTGTAAGGTTTTGTTTTGAAATGAGCTTATAGGAAGCAGCAGAATGGCATGGGGGTATTTTCAGTTTGACATTGTGGAATGTGAAAAATCCATGCTGGCTATAGTATACAGCAGTGGTTCCCAACCTGGGGGCCATAACCCCCACAGGGGCCATGAAGTAATCCTGAGGGGGCCATGAACAGTAAAGAAATGAATTCTTTATTATTATTTTTAAAAGTCTTCATTCTCTGGATGCTGTCTGCTCCCCACTGCCTCTGCAGACGACACCTCCCCCTTGCTCCAAATGAGAGGGGAGGCCATTTCCTGAAGTGCCAGAGCATCTTTCAGGCACACTAAGGGCAGGCATCTGCCTATAAAACACGTGGCAGATGCCAAAGGAGGCTGAGGATGGAGCTACCAGGAAGAAGAGGGGATTACTATCACTGACTCCTGTCTCCTCGCACTGCCACTGCTACCAACACCCTTACTCAGAATGAGAGAAGAGGGCTTTTTGTGAAGCAAAAGAAGCAAGGCTGCAAAGGAAGGCTGTTTCCCCCTTCCTTCCTGGCAGCCAGCCTGCCTGCCTTTCTTGGCTCCTGATTCACTGCCACCTCCTTTTAAAAATTATTGTTATTTGCGAGGCTGCCCAGATCTCGCCTTTGGCCTAGCAGTGTGGAAGCTCAGGACTTGCTCGCCCCCCACTTCTGAGGCTAAGTGTGCATGCCAGGATCCCTCCTTTCTTCCACCTACACTCCACCCCCACCTCTCTCTCCAAGATGCTGCAGCAGTTCAGAGCATCCCCCCTCCCACCTGTCCACATGCGTGCATGCCTACAGATGCTTGGAGGAGCAGCAGGTGTGTTTGTATGTGGGCGTGCGCTGATCTGTCTCCTGCTCCACTCTCATTCCCCAAGTGCACGATAACCAAGTCATCAGTTCTGATTTTCATCCCAAGGTGTAAAAGCACTAACCCCCCTACTCAATCTATCCACCCTTTTGTCTTCACAATCTAGCATCCCCACCTCTACCACACTGCTTCTTTTATAATAATAATAATAATTATAATTATTATTATTATAATAAAAAGCTCACAGGTTAGCTGGTCCACATACTGCAGCTGAAATGTATTTAATTAGTTATCATTGCAATTATATTCCACCTTTCCTCCAAGTTGCTCAAGGTGGTACACGTGGTTCCCCCCGCCCCCTTTACATTTTATCCTTACACCAACCCTGTGAGATAGGTCAGGCTGAGAGACTGTGTTTGGTCCACGGTCACCCAGTGGGCTTCATGGCTGGGTGGGGATTTGAACCTGGATCTTAGTCCAACAGTGTAACCCACTGGTGTTGGGACACAGGACTGTACATCTTCAGGTTATGTTTGTGTGTGGGAGTGGGATACCAATTTGATGAACTTCTGCATTAAGAAAAGAAAGCAACACCTCCCTGTCTACAGGGAGCCTTTTATGGAAAGGGATAGTTGGAGATGTGATTTTGCCACACAGCATTTTTTCAATTAACAGAGGCTAAAATTATAATTAGAGGGGAGGGGGGGTCATGAAAGTTTTTGAGCTTATAAAAGGGGTCCTGTACCCATAGAGGTTGGAAACCACTGGTGTACAGTATAATGTGAACTTGAATAAAGGTGTAGAGAGAGTGTGGGGTTGGATGGGGAGGGGAGGGGAGCCGGGTTATCCCCTTAGGGCAAAAGGCAGAGCAGGACCATCGGTCTCAGGGGAGCAGCAGGACTGCAGAAGAGGGAAGGCCTGGCTTGCCGGAAGGAGGGGAAGGGAAGGAGAGAGAGAGAGACAGCCTCCTGCCTTGTGCCAATCTTCCTGGCAGCCCTTCCCTCCTATGGACCAATGCGGTAACTCAATATCCGGTAAGCTGTGTTTTCTTTTAGCTCCGTGATTGACCTTTTTTAAACTCTTTTAGTTATTTTTAGCAACCTCTAAAGATAGTGAGCAAGGCCATAAGTCATGTACTAACATCCAACCGAAAGAGCTGGGAGTCTGTTGAAACTAGTTGACCTGTTGTTTCTCGGTTTTGCTGTGGAAAAAGCCCACTTACAAATTGTTTATGGGAAGCATAAATTACATGCTAAACGATGGTTGAGATAACAGCTGGAGTCACACTGACTTTTAACTGGGCCGAAGGTCTGCAATAAACTGACTTTCTCATGGAAGGAGTACAGACAAAAGTTACTGATTTCTTCTCTTTGAATTGCAGACCTCTAGAACAGCCTATTTATTCACAACAGCTACAACAGACACGGAAACCTACACATGAGTGGTCTCTCGATAGGGGGCTTTACGCAACTGGGATTTTATCTAACCAAATAACTAAATCTCTTGCAGAGGAATTAATTGATGCAGGATTTAACTCGAACATAAATGAAACAAACGAAGAAACATACCAAGACATGATAACAATTGACTCTTATCAAACATTAGAGGAACAACTAGCACCACCTGGTGTTAAAAAACTAATAGAAACTAATTCTGCCTTGGAAGTTCTCCATTTACAAAGATATCAAGCTTTGCTTGAAGAAGTAAATCTGGTAAAAATTTATATAGCAGAAACGAATAAACTACTCACTACGTTGGTGTGTGCCATGGGACCCAAGTTAACGAAGAACGATGAGGCACTAACATCTGATATGTTGTCTAATGTTGTTACCAAAAGAAAAGACAACGCCACAAAGAGAACTTCTTTACTCCTCCCTGATGTCAAACAAATTAAAAAGACCAAAAAATCCAAAAATATTAAGAACTTTCAACCAAAAAAATCCAAGAATTTTAATTTTACACCGCTATTTAAGGTGTTGGACTCCCAAACAAGATCCAAACTTGCAAAGCATAAGGGGAAAGGCAAGAGATCTAAGCATACTTCTAAGCAAGCAATTATAAATCCTGACACAAAAAGCGAAAGCTCCAATATTGATACTTCCAAAGATGATGATACTGCTTCAATATCTCTGATGTCATCGTCAACACAAACAGATTCCAGAACTGACATGCTCTTGGCTAGCTCCAAACTTCATTCTTCCCCCTGGAACCTGGTTCTTCAATCTACTAAATTAGTTATTACTTACAATAGTTCACCCCAAGGATCTAAATTTCATTTTCCAAGTATTCCTTATTTGGACAAACATTTTGGCAGAGCATTGCAATATGGTACCAGAACTAACTATATTAAGTCGATGAAGAACATATCCATCAATCCCTATAAGTTCCTACTTATACTGACCTTTCATTCACAGCATTATGCCACACAAATCTTTCAAGTAAAAGACTATCTCTTAAGGAAATACAATTTTACTCTACAAAGGTATTTTATTAACATGGCTTTTCCTGATCCTCTTGCTGTGAAATCTGCTCTTGTCACATCTGGGAAATATCATAGCAACCTCTCTATAGAGGATATAGCTACAGATGCTAATCTTTATCACTCTATCCATCCATCCCAGGCGGCTTCAACACCTCTTGCTGGCACAGTTCCAGAAGCCTCACTGATGCTAAGTAGACTGAAAGAGCTAGAACCGGAGGAAAATCAGCTTACACAACTTTACACACAACTTCCCGATATAGAACGTCAAATTCTCATCAACAAGTTCAATAGACTGATTAAACACCTTAAGGATACTGCAATAGAGGCTGATTATTTCAAGGAGTCTTCAGAACACGGATTAATTGGAAATTTTCTGCCAAACACCTCGTTCCCAGGCCTAAGGAATCCTCCTCCAGTCCTTAATTCATCTATATCTCTAAATCCAATCATGGTGGGAGATTCATGGGACAAAGCGCGGTTTCTATATCCAAAAGAACTTGGTTCTCCATCTAATCCTAGTGAGAAATTCCAGTGGAATATTAATATCGGAAGTTCCACAACAAAAAGAGGATTACAATTGTATGAAGTTGACATCAACAATGACTTCCTTGTAGATGCATCTCCTGCTCAACTTATCGAAAAAGCCCTATGTGTTTCATGTCTTTCGAAGGATGCTATAACAGTACCAGATACTCGTGAAATCACAGCTGCGCCAGTGCTAGATAAATGAGATAATCATCCAAACCTTATTCTTCCTCGTCAGTTCCCCCTTCCGCCTGTCCCACCCCCTATCAGTCAAGGGGGAAAGTCCCCTTTTCTTCATTGCCCAAATCATTCTTCTGTCAGACATTCGGACATAACATGCCTCTCATGGAACATTGCCGGCTGGAACAACAAAGCCAGGGACCCAGATTTTACAAATTTTATTCAATCCTTTGATATTATTTGTATACAAGAGACCTGGATTTGCGACCAAAATCCATTTATTCTCCAAGGTTTTAGAACCTGGGTTAAGCCGGCCACTAAGAGTGCTGTAATGGGACGAGCTAGCGGGGGAGTTGCTACATTAATAGATTCTACACTTGATGTTTTGGTAACAACTCCTGCTGATCCCTCGCCTGACTTTTGCCTGTCGTTAATAATCACGTTTCCTACACTCACAAATTTGTCTCTCTAATTGGATATCATTGGGTAACTATCTAGAAATCCTCGGGCTTGCCTATCCATCTCACTTGCTTTTAATTGCTGGGGATCTAAATGCAAGATTGGGTCAGAACTACCCTTTAGTGGGAGATCTAGTGGGAGTTTCTCTGGATGATCTTCCTCTAATACCCAGAGATTCTAGAGATAAATCCATAAATTCAAATGGGAAATCCTTGTTTAGACTAATGATTAGTCATCAGTTAATTTGTTTTAATGGAACTTTTCTTGACTCCTCCCAAGGTTTTTTCACCTTTATATCAACTGGGGGAGCCAGTGTGGTTGACTACTTCGTAGGTACCCCTTCCTTACTCCCGTTGGTCAAAGACATGGTGATAATAAATAGAGCAGATAGTGACCATCTTCCCCTTTGTCTACATATAAGATTGCCTAGCCTAAACATCTTTCCTTGTGTTTTTAGACCCATTTTAGACAACTTTACATGTTTAAGGCTTATTAAGTGGTCAATTGACACTGCAGCCTCAGTAAAACAGTGCTTAGAATCACCTCTTTTAGCAGAGTTACATAATCAGGCTATTACTGACCCTGAGGACATCCTGGGTATTTTTGAGAAAGTGTCCTCAGCTCTCAAAAGTCAGGTATCCTCTGTTATTCCTGTAAGATCAAATAGAGGTTCCAATTCCTGGTTTGACCGGGAATGCAGAGCCATGAGGAGAGAGTTATCATCACATATTAAATTCATGCGTCGCAATTACTCAAATGAAGCTACTCACCATTTATTGCTACTGAAGAGAGCATATAAAAAACTCCTAAAGGAAAAAAAACAAAATTTCTACGTAAATAACTGGAGAGAGCTGGACCAGGCAGTCCAACTGAGAAATGATGATGTCTTTTGGAAACTTGTCCAGGGGGGTCTTGCTCAGTCCGATCCAGTTTCTATCCCTCCGATTCTACCTGAAACCTAGGTCGCTCATTTTACTAACATTTTCGGTGCAGTGTCATCAGCCCCTCCTTCCCCCTTAACAGGGTGCCCTAACATGCCCTATTGGCCACCAGTTAGCTGCTCTGAGATCGGCGACTTGATATTGACGCTCCGCACAAATAAAGCTCCAGGAGAAGATATGTTGCCCCCGGAGATTTTCCTTGAGGAAATTTCATGGTGGACTCCGCTATTAGCCCCTCTCTTTACCCACATTAATAGCACGGGAGACTATCCGCAAGGCTGCCGTACCAGTATAATTATCCCTATCCATAACAAAGGTGACCCAGCTGAGCCTAGTAATTATAGGCCTATCAGTCTCCTCGATATTTCTGCTAAACTCTATGGCCGTTTTTTACTAAATAAATTGGAGGAATGGGATATAAAGAACTCGATTATACATCAAGAACAGGCGGGATTCAGAAAGGGAAGGAGCACACTAGACCAAGCATTCATCCTACACCATCTTATAAATAAGGCCATTAAAAGTCCATGTTCGTCGCTCTATGTAGTGTTTATAGATTTTGCGGCTGCGTTTGACTCGGTGGATAGAGAGCTCTTATGGCACAAACTAGCCCAATCTAATGTGGATAAAAGATTGGGGTGGCTCATTAAATCTCTCCACCAGTCAAACCTTTTAAGAGTTCGTTTAGGCAGAAATGGGGCCCTTTCCCGTACTATTCCATCCTCAAAAGGTGTGAAACAGGGCTGCATATTGGCTCCCTTCCTTTTTAATTTTTTTATTAATGATATAATTCCAACCCTGTCCTCTCTTAAGTTTTTTCCCCCCTCTGTTGGAGTAGAAAAATTTTCAGTTTTATTATACGCAGACGATTTGGTACTTTTTTCTTTAAACAAAATTGGCTTAAAAAGAATGCTCATAAGTTTAGAAGGATATTGCAAAGCAAATCACCTGTGGATTAATCATTCAAAATCAAATATTATGGTCTGTGGAAATCATAGGAAGGCCAAAAGTCTTTGGACGTTGAACGGAATACCCTTAGAACAAATCCAGTCATATAAATATCTTGGTATAAACTTTTCCTCCACACTTTCATGGAAATCCCAATTAGAGGTCACTAAACTTGCTACCTCTAGAATACTTGGCCAATTAAAAAAATTCTTTTATACTCGAGGAGGTCAAATGATTGCGCCAATGTTGAAAATCTATGTAGCCAAAGTCTTATCTAAATTACTTTATGGGTCCGAATTGTGGGGTCCCTCTCTTAAATCATCTTTGGAGCCCCTTCAAAACTCCTTCTTGAAACTCCTCTTGGGCCTACCGTGGGATACCCCTTCTGCCCACGTAAGGTTCGAATTGGGTATCCACTCATTGTCTGCCAAAATTGATTTGGCAGTTTTAAGGTTTGCGAGGAAATTTTTACTGCTTGATAACTTATCTGTTCTCAAAGGTTGCTGGCAGGAACAACTACAAAATGGAGGTTGGGCTCAATTAACTATGGCCTTAATTGAGCACTATAACCTTACAGCCAGTAACTTAAAAATCTTCTCCCCTAGGGAGCTACGAAACTTGGTCCTTAACCAGGATGAGACCCATGATAGGTTCCACATAGCGAAGTCCCTGTATTCGCATTGGTTCCCTCTCTTTAAAACTAATCATGTTATTGCTCCCTATTTTGCCACTTTACTTTCTTCTACGAAACGTAGAGCTTTTACTGAATTGAGGTTTCAGACAATGACTACAGCAGTTTTAGAAGGCCGATATAGGGGCGTCCCGAAATCCCAACGTTTCTGTATATGTGGAAAAGGGGCGATAGAGGATCTTACTCATTATTTATTGAATTGCTCACTCTACAAAGTGCCGAGACGCAAATTCTTAGACCCGTTTATAAAGCCCAGGGAGGCTCTTAGCCCTGATATCTTAATAGCAGATTTATTGGCTGACAATTATAAAGAGGTTACCCTAGCGGTTGCAAATTTTGCGCTGGCAGCAAAGCACATTAGAGCTCATTTTGTCAAATCTAATAATGATAAACCCTGAATAACTGTGATATGTTTTGTTTGCTCAAAATGCTGTTTTAAAATGATGTTTTATATCTGTATAGTATATTTGCAATGGCCTATGGCTAGAAGCAATAAAGTATTTTCCTTATTTTCCTTCCCTCCTACGTTTCAGGGATCTCTGGGCAGGAATTTGTGGGCTGGGTGACCAAGAGATTCACAGTGTGTACAACACACACTAGGGCAGTTGCTGAAGAGCTTGGCTGGGCCTCATTCACCACCACCCCTCTTCATCTGTGTATCATATGCATAAGTTGCTTCTGGGCTCCTTGAACAGGGCAGGAAGGAGCAGCTTTCTCAGGGTAGAGACATACCTACTGTCGTGCTGCTTCCAGTGTGGCGTCTCCACCTCTCTCTTCTGAAAATGGGGCACATGGCACATCAGACCCTTTTCACTGCAGAACCTGGTGGGAGCAGCTTGAGTGTGTTTTTAAAAATTCAGCTTCAAAGCGATTTCACAACTGATCAGCAGACCAACCTGTTCCCCCTCCAGGTGTGGCCAGTGGAAATGCTTTGCTGTTGGAGACAATGTGTTCACAACCTAAGACATTTGCACAGCTGAGGCAGCTGCCACAGCCATTTTGCCCCCCAGCAGTTGCCCAGTCCCTGGCAGTCTTGGGTTGGGCCAGCCCCAAGCATCTCTCTCTTCTCCTTGCATGTGGATAATTTGTTTAGATCCTGGAGCCAGGCAAATTCTGACCTACACTCTGCCCCACAGCTGATGGCTTCTCCTGAGCAGCATTTTCTGGATGGGCAACTCTATGCACAGGGAACCTTAGTTGCATGGGATCCAGCCCCTTTTCCAGGGGACCTACAGGAGGTGAGCCTCTCTCTGTGTCTTGTGCATGGGGCAGGAGGAGGGCCTGGTATGTGTGGCAGAGATTAGAGGGGAGATCAACTGCAGCAGTGGGTGTGTAAAGAGAGCGGGCAGAGCATGCTTTTCACTGCTTCTGTGAGATATTCTTCCTTCAGGTTCCTTTCTTTCTTTCTTTCTTTCTTTCTTTCTTTCTTTCTTTCTTTCTTTCTTTCTTTCTTTCTTTCTTTCTTTCTTTCTTTCTTTCTTTCTTTCTTTCTTTCTTTCTTTCTTTCTTTCTTTCTTTCTTTCTTTCTTTCTTTCTTGTGTGGAAGGAAAAACTTTCCAGTCGATTTATTGTGCTCCAAAGGACAGAGTATATTGAAAATATAAAGATAGCAAAGACCAATGCATTGGGGGAGAAGTTCCGTAGAACTAACTCTGAAGAATCACAGGCAATGCACAACTTTTTATAATCAATTTTACATCATATCTTGTATAGTGGCTACAGAGGTATCTATGTCCTTGCCTCCTTCCTGTCAGGTGGTCAGCTAGAGGCATCTGGGTCTCGCCCATCTAACTCGTTTACTCCGAATAGCATCCAAAAGCCACGCAGACAAAATTAATATTAGCACACCCAGATGCCTTCCATCTCATTCAGCTACTTAAAGCAACTTTTAACTGCTGCTGAAGCTTGACCACAATCTTGTCAGCATCTGATGCTTTCGGTTTTAGTCAGAGCATAGTTCCTCAAAATATATTTCATGCTAAAACACTGCTTTGGATTTTACTTTGCTCTAAATCAAACACAGAGGAATGAAATGATCCATTAATAATTGATGATTAACAATAATCAGAAATCTATAAGGCAATAATCAGAAATCTCATTCCTCACTATCTATCTATCTATCTATCTATCTATCTATCTATCTATCTATCTATCTATCTATCTATCTATCTATCTGTCTGTCTGTCTGTCTGTCTGTCTGTCTGTCTGTCTGTCTGTCTGTCTGTCTGTCTGTCTGTCTAAAACTAAACTAAACAACTACTTGCATATACATTCATGGCATCTGAACTGGTGGTGACTGACCAGGAGCGAGATACTGGGGTTGTAGTGGATAGCTTGATGAAGATGTTGACCCAGTATGTGGCAGCTGTGACAAAGGCAAATTCCATGCTAGGGATCATTACGAAAGGTATCGGAAATAAAGCTGCTGCTATTATAATGTTGTTATACAAATCTATGGTGCAGCCGCAGTTGGAATACTGTGTACAGTTCTGGTCACCTCACCTTAAAAGGATATTGTAGAGCTGGAAAAGGTTCAGAAAAGGGCAACCAGAATGATCAAGGGGATGGAGTGACTCCCCTGTGTGGAAAGGTTGCAGCATTTGCCGCTTTTTAATTTACAGAAAGGCAAGAAAGAGATGACGTGATAGAAATGTATAAAATTGTGCATGGCATGGAGAAAGTGGGCAGAGGAAACTTTTCCTCCCTCTCTCATAGCACTAGAACTCCTGGACATCCAATGAAGCTGAATGTTGGAAGATTCAGGACAGAGAAGTACTTCACACAGCACATAGTTGAACTTTGGAATTCCCTCCCACAGGAGGCAGGATTGCCACCAACTTGGATGGCATCAAAAGAGGATTAGACAAATTCATAGAAGATATGGCTATACATGGCTACTAGCCACAATAGCTATGTTCTACCTCCATAATCAGTGGCAGGATGCTTCCAAATACCAGGTGATGGAAACTGCAGGAGGGGAGAGTGCTCTTGCACTCAAGTCCTGCTTGCAGACTTCCTTTAACTGGTTGGTCACAAATATTGGCAAAGCCCACCAAAACAGTGAACCTGCATTGCCTTCCTTCTGAGGAACAGTGGAAATATTTCACAGAATCATAGAATAGTAGAGTTGGAAGGGGCCTACAAGGCCATCGAGTCCAACCCCCTGCTCAATGCAGGAATCCAAATCAAAGCATTCCTGACAGATGGCTGTCCAGCTGCCTCTTGAATACGTCCAGTGTTGGAGAGCCCATGACCTCTCTAGGTAATTGGTTCCATTGTCGTATGGCTCTAACAGTCAGGGTTTTTCCTGATGTCCAGTCGAAATCTGGCTTCCTGCAACTTGAGCCCATTATTCCGTGTCCTGCACTTTGGGACAACCGAGAAGAGGTCTTGGCCCTCCTCTGTGTGGCAACCTTTCATGTACATGAAGAGTGCTATCCTATCTCCCCTCAGTCTTCTCCAGGCTAAACATGCCCAGTTCTTTCAGTCTCTCCTCATAGGGCTTTGTTTCCAGTCCCCTGATCATCCTTGTTGCCCTCCTCTGAACCTGTTCCAGTTTGTCTGCATCCTTCTTGAAGTGCGGAGACCAGAACTGGATGCAGTACTCAAGATGAGGCCTAACAAGTACTTCACATGATTTGGAAATTTTGGGCTTTTATGTTTAGGAAAAAATAACATAGCTAAGGAGAGACACGACAGAGCTCTATGAAGTGAAGCATTTGGGGTGGAGAAATTGGGGAGAGGGAGAGAGACATTTTCCTAGAATTATGAGAGCTTGGGGTCATCTAATGAAAACCCCTGGCAGGTGATTCAGGATGCACACACAATACTCACATTGGAGTATTTGGTTGGCCACTGTGAGAACAGGATGCTGGACTAGATATGCCACTGGCCTGATCCAACAGGTTCTTATGTTTTTATGTAGTGATGGCTACTGGCTTAGATGACTTTTAAGTGGGGTAAGACAAATTAATGGGGCAGGAGTCTTCCATAATGGCAAAACAGCCTCCAGCATGAGTGGTAGTTTAGCTGAATACCAGCTGCTGAGGAGCAACAGGAGCATGAGAGGGGGTTTCCCACTGTGGCATCTGGTTGGCCACTGTCCAAACAGGATGCTGAACTAGATGGCCTCACTGTGGCCTGATCCAGCTGCTCCTTTGTGTGACATTTTTATAGTTTGGTGCAAAAAGATATACCTTTCCAAAGTTCTGGGCTCCTGGCCAGAAATGGCTGCCTTTTCACCCCCAGTTCCAAGGTGTGGCATGGCCACGAATGGAGAAACTCTCTCCCCCCCCCCACAGGCTAAGGCAGAGTCTTGAGAGAAAGAAATTGTACGGATAAGGCACTGCCCATGCAGACTTTGTCCTTGCTGTGGTTTTGTTGTTGTTGTTATGTGCCTTCAAGTCGGCTACGACTTATGGCGACCCTATGAATCGGCGACCTCCAAGAGCATCTGTCGTGAACCACCCTGTTCAGATCTTGTAAGCTCTGGTTTTAAAGGCATCAAAAGTCAGCAAGATGGACTGGATGACATAATTTCTAGCCATTCCCAGGTCTTTTTCTGGAGTCATCCACAGCGAATTAAATGTTTACATTTCCAGGATATTATAAACTAATTTCTGCCAGAAATCTCCATGATAAACACCAGGATTAGAATTCAGACTAGAAATTCTAGGTTTTGAACTCTCTAGCTCCTCCTGCTGGCTGTCAGGGGAACTCTCTGAATCTCTCTGCATTAAGGATGTTGTGGGATTAATTGCACAGCTAGGAGAAAATAGCCAGTCACATTTGGCACTAAAAACACATGAAGAGAAGACTTTTGCACCAAAGAAGGGAAAGGTCCATATTCATCACTGTATCTGAACATATCTCACTGTATCTCACCCCTGAATGAGAGAGGTGCCCCATCTACAATTGCTAACTTTAGCAGATGGGGGAAATGGATATTGCCTTTATGGATTCATGCAGGTAACAGGTGGGGGTTTTCATGACAGTGAAAGAAGCTGTAGAGGTAAGGCTATCAAGGGAGGAGTCTGTAGGGGTGCTTGCTGAGCTTCTCTATTGCCCAGTTGTGTGGGGTGAGCAAGTTCATTCTATGATTCTATGATTGTAAGTTCAACACCCCGTGGGGCAGTGTTAGGGTTAGGGTTAGGGTGGACTTGGTTGGAGAAGCTGGGCTCTGATCCTCTTTCTCTTCCTTCCTCCCTAGTGGTACAAAGCCCCCGATTACCCCATCTTCAGGCCGTTCCAGGTAGTGCGCTCTCGCAGACCCTGGCAGCTCTTCCACCTCTTGCACCCACGACTGCAGTGGCAGCTCTGGGAGCTGGTGCAGGAAGGGGCAGGTGAAGAGGTGCAGCGGAACCCTCCTTCCTCAGGGCTGCTCGGTAAGAAAGGTGCTTCCTTGTCTGCTGGGGGGCGGGAGTATGGCAAATTCAGAATTGCAGGGTCCATGATTGCCATGCCTCTGCACAGCCACGCCACCTTCTAAGGTTAATCAATAAAATGAGCTTTCAGTCTCTTTGGAGTATTTTCCCTTTCTGATGCATTGCCTTTCAGCTAAATCTATTATTTTCTGTGCACATACATGGGCAAATGTACTAAGATGCTGTAAGGTAAGGAACTTCCTTTGCTGAGTTTCTCTTCTTGGTTGTCATGCTAAGAGTGAGAGTAACTGCATTTAGGCAGAACTTATGGGTTTTAGGAGGAAACTGAAGCATGGAAATTCCTGATCCTAACCTCTGGTGTTAGCTGCACCCCCCCCATTCTTAGGCATATTCATTTGCATTTTACCTTAACGCACATCACATATATACAGAGCATCATTAAAAGCTAAAACATCATCTCTCTCTCTCTCTCTCTCTCTCTCTCTCTCACTCACTCACTCACTCACTCACTCTCTCTCTCTCACACACACACACTTTCTCCCCCTTGAATTTAGTTTCTCTCTCTCTCCTCCTCCCCTGCTAGTCCTGGCTCTGGGCTAGAACAAAACAACACATCTTACCCCTCCCTTTTTTTGCTGTTGGGTTGAGAATAAGTTCCTTCTTAACAAACAAGCAAACAAACTCAAGGCTGTGCAGCAGTGAGCGAGCAAGAGAGAGAGCGCCTCCCTTACCACTTTTTGCACTTTCCCTCCCTCCCTCCCTCCCTCCCTTCATTGCTCTCCCTCCTCTCCATGCTCTTCAGTCCTTCCTGTGCATGCCTTCTACAACAACGGATGTCCTTAAGAGCCAATCAGCATGAAAGGGGGTGCATTAGCTACTGAGAAGAGTCTTCTTAGTGGCTGACTTTGGGATTCCCCAAAGGTGAAGTGTTAGCTGTTTCCCAGAGCTGCTTGCAAGCCACACCTCCACCTCACTCCTTTCTCCCCTCTTGCTGTTTGGGAGTGGCAGAAGTTACTCAGTGGCATGATGAGCGAGGCACTTTGCACATGCTCATTGGGGCTCATCCTAAGTTAACAAGCTCCAATGTTCCAGCACTGTTGAAGGAGTTTTCCTTTTGGGTTGCAGCCCTGGCTGAAAGGATGCTCCCCATGACCCACCACACCCTGTCTCTGCAGCAGCGGCAGGGGTGGGGGTCCTATAGGCCCCTCCCTCATGCACCACTAGCCAGCAGGCCAGTCAGTGTCTGGCTTCTCTGTTTCTCCCTCTCCAACCCCAGGGACTGTGCTGATGATGTCGCTGTGTGAGCTTGTCCATGTCTACGAGTTCCTGCCCTCCCAGCGCCAGTCTCTCCAGTGCCACTACTACCAGGCCTTCCTGGACGATGCCTGCACCCTGGGCGCCTACCACCCGCTGCTTTTTGAGAAGGACCTGGTCCGGCGCATGAACCGTGGCGCTCTGGCAGATCTGGCCCAGCTGGGGCGGGTGACGCTGCCAGGCTTCCGGGCCCTGAATTGCACCCAGGACAAGTAACTCCGTGGGAGGGATGGGGGGTACCCCTGCCATGCAGCAGCCTGAAGCCACCTGCTCTAGGTGAGGTGGGGTAGGGGAGATGAAGACAGGATTTGGAGCAGTTGGCATGGTTGGCCAGGGCAATGTGTGCGTCTGTTTGGGCTTTGCTCAGGCAGCAAAATATCTTGGGCCGTCCGTGTCTGGCTGTGGGGAACATCTTGTGGGGGAAGCAGCAGGAAGACATTGGGAAGCCGGGTGCTGCGGGAGGGCACTGAGTGAAGTGGGCAATGTAGCAGGAAGCAGGTCTTGAGTGAGGCAGAATCCTGCCCTCTCTGGTGCACATGCGCCAAGGATGAAGGGGCAGTTGCGCTTGCAGGAGCCTTGTGTTCATGCTCGCCCCCAGCGCTGCTGCTCCCAGCTGCAGCTGAGGCCATCTCCGGTAGCATTGCGGTGATGCGTGTGCCCCTTGCTGCCCATCTGTGCTGGCTAAAGGGAAATTATTTTCAAAACAAGGGACACTCAGAGGATCCCTTGTGTTTGCCCCCCATCCACCCCACTGCCTTTCTCCCTGTGGAGCATCACCACACCCCCACAAGTCATGCCCAGCCCTGCCCCTCTGGAACCAGGCCTAAGATCTAGACCTGGCAGGCTGGCTCACTCGCTCACTTTCTTGTGTTTTTTAGTCAACTGATAAAGTTAATTTTCTCTTATTTCAGGTGAGTCAAGCAAAGGGTCCGCTTACTCACACCGAGTGAAGGAATTGTTGACCCTTGGGCTATACTACCTCTGGTTGTTTTTCATCAAGTCTGAAAGCCTGGAGCAAGGAAGAGTTGTATGTTATGTCTTGCTGGCTGCCAAGGTCAACTGGTTTCTAGGCAACGTGAGATAAGGGCTGGAGCCAGAGCTCAGCCAGTTTTCTCTGTGTTTTTTTTCTCTGTGGGGGTTTTGTTCTTGAAGGAGCAGCAGCTTTCTGTATGTGCTCTTGCTATGAGCCTTAATGTCCTGAGTAAATGGACTCTTAATACTATGTCGTGTACTTGGATTTCTTGACCAACTTATACTCTAATGTAACTGCGCTTACAACGCACACCGCACACATCAACAGGGTTATGGGCCCAGATCCAGCACACGTTACAGAGTGAGTAAGTGGTCTGAGCTGCAGGCTGAGTTCCAGAGAGCAGCATGATTGATTGTGCCAGACAGAGGTGAGCAGAGATGGCTGTAAACATGTCTGCTGGCATGCCAATGGAAAGGCTTACGGAAAATAATTAACCCAGCTGGAAGATGAGAATGCGGGCTTTCCTGATAAAAGAGGAGTTATTTGCTGTGGTTGAAGGGACCCCACCGGTACCACCAACAGCGGCCTGGACGCGCAGAGATGAGAAGGCGCTAGCTTTTATTACCTTGGCTCTATCCGATTCTCAACTGATGTACGTGAGAGATGAACCCTCAGCCAGACGTATGTGGGACGCTTTGCAGGATTTGTCCCAGGAGTGGCAGCGGAGACAGGAGGCGAAAAAGGCCGAACCGAAGGAAGCTGTCAGAAGCAAGCAGGAGCAGCAACGGCTGAAAACTTGTTATTTTTGCGGAGCGCGTGGACATATTCAAAGAGACTGTGCAGTCAAGCAAAGAAGCAGAGATGGAGGCTGGAAGCAGAGCAGTGTGAACTTTGTCAGCGCAGAAAAGCCTCAGTTTATGGAGACACACTGGACTATGGACAGCGGAGCGTCCCATACCCTCGTAAAGGACTTACGTTTATTGCACACATCAAAAGAAGTGCAGGACTATGTTTTACTGGCTGATGGATCGAGACGAACTGTCAAAGCGCGAGGGACGTTGAAACTGAGTAAGATTGGCATAATTTCTGATGTATTGTATGTCCCTGACTTGTCTAGTAATATTTTGTCTGTTCGAAAACTGACCAGCATTGGGTTTTCAGTGGTGTTTGACAGAGACAAATGTTTTGTGAAAAGAGGGGGTGAAATTTGCATGCAAGGGAGCCTGAAGGATTCACAGTTTGTAATAAAAGGCAATCAGGCAGGGTGTGTTGCGTTTGGTGCTGAGGCGCAGACACATAAAGGCTGTGTGCATGATTGGCACAGAAGGCTGGGGCATGCAAATTATGAAACAATTAAGAGAACCCCGAGTCTGAGTGAAAACATGCGTTTGACAGATTGTGGTCAGTTAATTGATTGTGATGCCTGCCATAAAGCTAAAATGACTATTGCACCAATAAACCGGGAGGCGGAAAGCTCGACAACCGCTCCCTACCAGCTCATTCATGTTGATTTATCAGGGCCAATAAACAGTTCACGAGGAGGTGCAAGGTATTTTATGGTCATAGTAGATGACTTCTCGAGATTCACTCATGTTTATTTGCTGAAGAGGGAAGATGAGGCAGAGCAGAAGCTGAGACTGTTCATCAAGAAAATTCAAACACAACATAATGTCACCGTGAAGGCGATACGATCAGACCAAGGGATAGCGGAGAGAAAAAACAGGGTGCTTCAGGAAGCTTTGAGAGCCATGTTGGGGGACTCTAGTTTAGCACACTCTTTTTGGGGAGAATGTATTTTGTATGCGAATTATATACACAACAGGGTGTTACATAGTGCCATTGGAATGTCACCATACGAAAAACTCACTGGGAGAAAGCCGAGGGTGCAGCACATTGAGAGATTTGGAGCCCGTTGCTGGGTCCATATTACACAAGGGAAAAGACGTGGCAAATTGGCACCTAGAGCACAGGAAGGTTTGTGCTGGGTTTTCAGAATGCATATTACAGAGTGTGGATTTCAAAAACACAGCAAGTTGTTCTGAGCAGAAGCATTAAGGTCTCAGACAAGCCTTGGGATCAAAAGCAAACAGTTATTCTCAATGGATCAGATGACACAACACCTACACCAGGACCTACACCTACACAAGGGGTGAAAGTGGAAGGAACAGATATCCCACTGAAGGATGCATTAAATGAACTAATATGGGGCAAACGTAAAACAAAGAAACGTAAGGCTGACGAGATGACATATCCTGAGCAAGCCATGCTAGGAACAAGTTCAGGAGGGGGTGCAGTGGGAGCAGAAGCTCCAATTCTTTTAAGGCGCTCTGAGAGAGCTAACATTGGGAAACCTCCTGACAGATTTACTGTGGGTTTAGTCAGCAGCCCAGGTATGCACCAAGTCGTGGAGATGGATGCAGAAACGTTATATCTGACTTGTGTACAACCAAAGTTTGATTAAACTGGAAATTTAATGTATGCTGCAATGTACTGAAATGTATTACTGGATGCAAATGTATAACCATGTATTGTAGAACTGTACTGTTGAAATTGAAATGTTATAATTGCAAATGTTATAGATGCAGTCTTGATGAAAGAGGTGGGAACTGTTGACCCTTGGGCTATACTACCTCTGGTTGTTTTTCATCAAGTCTGAAAGCCTGGAGCAAGGAAGAGTTGTATGTTATGTCTTGCTGGCTGCCAAGGTCAACTGGTTTCTAGGCAACGTGAGATAAGGGCTGGAGCCAGAGCTCAGCCAGTTTTCTCTGTGTTTTTTTTCTCTGTGGGGGTTTTGTTCTTGAAGGAGCAGCAGCTTTCTGTATGTGCTCTTGCTATGAGCCTTAATGTCCTGAGTAAATGGACTCTTAATACTATGTCGTGTACTTGGATTTCTTGACCAACTTATACTCTAATGTAACTGTGCTTACAACGCACACCGCACACATCAACAGGAATGATGACCACCACTGGGAGGGGAGGACTGCTCACAGTAAACATGAGTCAATAATCTGCACAGCCGAAAATTGAGCTGTTTGTATTTCTGTCCCACTGCCTTCTTCCTGGCTGGAGCTGTGTGAGAGAGAAGGGTGTCCCAGGCAGTGCATCACCTCTGGGCACTGAGCAGCCCCTGACCTGCTTAGCTTCAGGAAAAGGAACTGCCTGATGGCCTTCAGAGCAGACTAGGACCCTGCTACATGCCCCCGGGCAGCAGTCCCCTTTTCAGGCGATGCTGCTTGCTTCTCTCTGAGCAATATTTATTTTAATTTTGACAGTGGAGCTGTGGGAACCTGGACTCCTTAATCAATACAAGGGCCCAAAAGGCCAGAGCCAAGAGACTTGCAGAAAAGAGAGAGAGCAAGCCTCCCTTTCTTTCTCTTCCATGCACAGATGATGCATTATTTATTCATGTAGTTATTTATTAAATTTATATCCCACCCTTCCTCCCAAAGGAGCCCAACGTGGCAAACACATTTAGAGCAAAACATTTAACAACAATTCAAAACATTCTAAAAACAGTTACAGTTAACATACTAAAAACAGTTGTAGATAAAACATTATTGCGTCCAGTGATCTCCAAGTTGCAAGTCCCCTTCAGCCATAAAATGTCTGGGTAAAGAGGAATGCTTTCAAATTCCTTCTAAAAGTCAATAATGGGGAGGGCAGTCCACAAACGCAGCCACCACTGAAAAGGCCCTGTCATGGGTCAACCCCAACTGGGCATCTGCTGGTGGCAACACCACTAACAAGGCCTCTGCTGCCAATTGTAGGGTCTGAGATGGTTGATATGACCGTCTTGGACCCTACATTGCTTCACATATAAATGACTAGAAGCCACCTCTCTCTCTCACACACACACACACGGCATGCCCCATCATCACAATGCTGCCTCTGCTGTGCTCTCTTGCGTCTGGTTCCATGCTGGTGGGCAAGTTAGGTGAGTCTGCTGGAGCGGCTGCCGAGGAAGGGGAGGAGATTGGAGCGGCTGCCTGAGCTCAAAGCCTGCTTTGCCTGCCTGCCTTGGCCTGGGAGTCTGGAGAGCACAGTGGCAGGCAGTGTGGATTGGGGCTTGCACAGAGAAAGCAGCTGGGCAGGTGGCCATTCACTTTGCATGAGCCCAAGGCTGCTGCAGTGGGAGGTGGCATGAGCTGCCTTGACAGGTGCAGGACAGGAGCTCGAGGCTGGTGTACCGTTGCCCCAGACCTTTAGGGAAATATCCCCTCGCCCTTACCCTCAGCTGCCATATCACAGCTGCACAAGCCAGACACAGACCAAACCTCTAAGATGCAGGTGGGCTTGTATTGTTGCTACGCTTTGGGGGGAATGGGTGGGAGTTTGTGCTTGGGCACGATAGGTGGTTGCATGGCTGCCTGTGTGCATCTTGTGGCATTTGCTCCCACCCAGGCCTTCCTCCCACATTGATCCCTTCTCTGTTTCCTCACTTCTCTTGGGGTTTGCTCCACTGTTGAATGTAGACCAGACACTCCATGAGGCCAACAAATGGTCTTTGCTTACGAAATCTTGTAAAGCATCATGTGTGGGGATAATGTAGCAATTAGGGATAGGCGAGAATTCTGCTGAATTCGGATTTAGCACTGGACTTTTAGTAGGCCGCATATTCTCCATCTTTGTGGAGCGATTGCGTTTACTCTGAACTTCAGTGGTTTTCCCCCGATACTAGTTTTTTCTCCCTTGAATATTCCCTTGGATATATTCTTATACTGTTTTTACACGTGGCGCAGCACGGCATGGCACAGCATTACAGCACTCTTTCTCTCACCCTCTGCTGCCCCCCACTCCAATAATCCAAACACCAAATAGGAGGGAAAAAGCCAAGTCTCAACCACGTTGACTGGGAGGGGCACTGAAAGCTGATTACTTCCTCAGCTGGTCTCTGTTTGCTTGCTAACAGGAAAAACTGACGAGCCTCAGTGACAGCAGAGACGGTGGTGGTGGCAAAACTGTTTTTCTTTATCAATATTTTCTTTCAAAATATTGCTATTTTCTTTCTTTCAAAATACTGGCTTTCATTTTGAAAGAAAATATTTTGAAAGAAAACATAAATGTTAATATTCAATATTTTTGGGAAAATACCAATATTAATATCAGTATTTTTGGAGAGGGGCAAATCCGACTGGTAAAAGCAGCAGACAGTGGACAAAGAACAACCTCAAATGGATGCTGCCTGTTAGGTTGATGGAATGCTTTCAAAGCAGCACCAGCTAACAGATCCCATCCCTGGTATCAATCAATCAGTGCAGCTCTGTGCATTTAGCTGAGTAAGTATGTTGGGGAAGTTTGTCCAGATGTAGTGGAGGAGCCAGATCCTAGACCTTTAACAGTAGCAGGACTGGGAGGGATGAGGAAAATGGTACCTGTTGAAATGTCCACTACTGAGGTTGCAGGGTCCCAGTCCTCTTTTGCACAGGACTGGGCTTTAAGGCTGGGATGCCAAGAAATCCAAGTTGGAAATAAATCCCATTGAAAGTAAACTTTTCTAGGTTTGGGCTTCACAAGTGATTAGTGAGGAAGGAAGGGTAGGGGTATAAATTGCATAATAACTGTTTGCAAAATCTTCCAGCAGGAAATACATAGCAGCATAATCAACTACAATAAAAGCTACCATCAAACACAAACAAGTCCCTAATAGTCACCCAAAACAGATAACAAAAACCAAACCAGGAATAGGACTCTTATGTTCAGTCAAGCTGAAAGGCCACTCAGAAGAGCCAGGCTTTGGCCTGTTCCCTAACACCATTCCAGGCAGACAGGATCCTCAGTGGTGGTACTGGGAGACTGCTGTTCAGCACTCGGCTGCTGGCATTTGACAGGGTTCGATCCTGCCCCTATGCTGTTTGACATCTCCATGACACTGCTAGGCGAGATCACCTGATGTCTTGGGAGGGCTGTTGAGAACTGGTTCCTGGGATTTTGGTGAGTCTGTAGCTGCTCTCCCTGTGTCTTCTAATGGCTGAGTATTAGCATTGGGTTTAATTTTGTAAGTCACCTTGAGTATTTTTTAAAAAAACATAAAATGTGGGATATACATGTTTTTAATAATAATCAGTAAATTAAGTGATGGAATTCATCTGTTGGGTGGCCATAGGCAGGGGTACATCAAAGGGACCTGCTGTCATCTGCACAACCCTCCTCTTCCTTTGAACAAAAAGACACACTCACAACAACAAGGAATGTTCCACATACGACTCTTATTAGGGGTTACATCACACTCCAGTTACCTTCAACCTGTGGTAGCAATGCCTCTCCCTGGCACTAAGGCAGATTTAGCCCAGCCACAGTTGGCCAGTAATGCGGTTCAAGAACACCTTGGCACCCAGTAAGTACAACTAGGCACTTCCTTTACTGGCAGCCCTAACTCTGCCTTTTCTGGGGACCCTTCAGGGACTCGGGGTGGCTCTCTTTTGCATGCAAAGACAGCAGCTTGCTGGGCCCCCAGCCTTTGTAGAGCCAGCGTCTCATCCTGGGCATCCATGAGGTGTGGCCCAGAGTGGCACATCTCTCCCTGTTGACAGCTGGACCCTCAAACTCTTCCAAGGAGTCTTCTCTTTGTCCAGCACAGCCAGTCCCTGTGTGGCCCTGGGCCCCTCCCTTCCTCCAGGGTTTCTGTTAGAGGAGGTCACAAAGGATGCACACAAGTGTTGTGGCACCGGCCCTGTGGAATTCCCTCCGCTTAAATATTAGACAGGCGCCCTCTCTGTTATCTTTTCGACACCTACTGAAGACCTTTCTCTTTCAACAAGCCTTTCACGTAGAGGCCTTATCCCAGTCTGCATATGTGCTGGAATTGCTTTTTAAGATGTTTTTAAAAGTGTTTTTAAGATGTTTTGTTTTAATATGTTTTAAAGTCTTTTGTTTTTAAGATGTTTTAAAGTGTTTTTGTTTGCTGCCCCAGACTCCTTCTGGGAGGAAGGGCAAAATATAAATGTAATAAATACAATAAAGCAGCCCTGTCAGGCACCAATCACAGTTGTCCATGTCCCTTGCCAGACCACCCAGCAGAGTGGGGGAGCCAGTCTGTTCTGCCTGCAGGCTCTCCTCCCAGCCGACCTACTAGCAGCCCTGTCACGTGGGGCCTGGGTCTGCCGCTTAGCAGGTCGGTGACACGGTGCAGCAGAGCCATAGGCCTGTTGCTGGTTGGAAGTCCATGTGATTATTGCAGCCACTGATCAGGGAAGGTGTGTAACCAGATGATGCAAAAACCTAATGGCTGAAGTACCTGTGTGGACTATGCTTTTTAGACAACAGGTGTGGATGGGTGTTGTCAGCCAGGTAGAAGCCATGCTGGACACTACAAAAGAGGGCCCCGGGGTTCTGGGGCCAAGGCACACACTATTTGGGGAGGGGGGACAGGATTCCTGCATTTTGGAGGTAGGAGGGATCAAAGGGCATCAGCTGTTGCATTTGACATTAAGAACACCCAGTCCAGCCTCCTCACACTGGTCAACCAGTTGCCTCTTTTGGGAAGGCTGCAAGCAGGGCCTGAGCGCAACGGCTGCACCCTCCCCTCCATTGGTTTCCAGCAACTGGTATTCAGAAACATTGCCTCTGATGGGGAGGCAAGGGCACGGCCATGATGGCTAGTAGCCACTGAGAGCCTTTTCCTCCATGAATTTGTCTAATCCTCTTTTAAAGGCATCCAAGTTGGTGGCCATCGCTGCCTCTTTGTGGGAGCAAATTCCAGAGTTTAACTATGCGCTGTGCAAAGGAGTACTTTCTTTGACAATGAAACAAACCCTCATTTAGCATTTAAGGGTGACATCCTGTCCCCGATCCCTGCCCCTGTTGTTTCAGCCCAAGTGCTCTACAAGTGCAGAAAGGACTTGTAGTCTGCTGTAGCCCACACTGTTTGCACGTGAGGCTCAGGCTTGTGGGAAGAGCTGGATTTGTGGCTGCCACAGCCCTCTGAGTGTCTGCTGAGGCCCTCTAGTCTAAGCCATCCATGACTTCCTTTCCTGTTAAGATGAGTTCTTGAGATCTTCTGGCTCACTGTGACTGGGGCTCCTCCGCACCCCCCACATGCACACACCAAGGCACACTTGACAGAAAAACTGATGGAAAATGTTCTGAAAATGCAACCTGACTTCCCTGAGGCAGTCACCATTTCCTCTGCAAGTGCTGAGATGACTTCCTGTGTATGTGGTTTCTGCTACTGTGATGGCAGTGATGGTGGTGCGCAGGGGTGGGGTGGGGTTTTCTGCCACACTGATACTGTGAACAGCAGCAGGAGGTAAGACTAGACTTGCTGAAGGTGCACATGCAGGTGGTCACTGTTGCTGGAGCAGCTTCTTGCTTCTACACTTGGTTCCTTCAGGACATGAAGCTTCTTTTCTCTGAAGTAAGGTTTGTGGGGATGGGGGGGGGGAAGAGCCTCTTCCAAAGAGGGCAGTGGGAAATGCACAGTTAGAAATGCTCCCTGGCCTGTCTGTTTTAATAACAGTAGAGAGGCTGCTCAGCTGAAGTCTCAAAGAGAATGAAGCCATTCACCTCATGCAGCAGGAATATAGGAAGCCACCAGACAGACAGACAGACCATTGGTCCATCTAGCTCAGTATTGTCTGCACTGACTGGCAGTGGCTCTCCAAGGTTTGAGGCAGAAGTCTCTCCCAGCCCTCTCTGGAGATGCCTTTGGGGATTCAACCTGGGACCTTCTGCATGCAAGGCAGATGCTCTGCCCCTGCACTATGGGTCTTCCCCTTTTATCTTGATCTCTGCTGCCCACTTCCCTGGTTCACCAGGCAGCCTGGCTGCTGCTTTGCATGGGGGAAAATGGACATAAGAGCTGGCTGGATCAGGCCAAAGGGGACCCAACTAGTTCAGCATCCTCTTCTCAGAGCTGCTGCCACTGTGAAGACAGATGCAAAAAATTCATAATCTTCTCTGCAATCTTATCCTGCTTTAGCACATCTTTCACGCCCCTTGTCATCCAAGGATCCAACTGCCTCCCTAGATGGCCTCCTGCTTGGAATGTATTTAAATAAGTTTTTTTTTAAATGTTCTTAGCAATGTGCTCCTCAAATTCCCTTTTTTAAAAGCATCCCTTGTTGTTTGCTTACATTTATTTTATCAGCGTTTCTGTTCCTTTCTATTTTCCTCATTTGGACAAGACTTCCATTTTTTGAAAGACACATGACACGCAGTGTCAGGGAATTAGTTCTTACCAGTGAACCCAAAGCCACTCCTGGGTGATCAAGCCAGGAGATAGTGGGAATGAGCAGAAGGAATGTTGGGACCACACCAAGATAAAAAGTTTTAACGATCTACTGAAACATGTCCAAGCAATGCAGCCAAAGGTGCTCTTGTGAGTCATCCATTGCAGGAATGGTAGCAAAATTCGATGTGCCCAGTAGTCCTGATCTTTCATACATTCTCACACACTCATGCAAGTAGCTGGTGGCCATCCAGTACTGTAGCAAGGAAACAGAGACTTGCAGAAGGAGAGGAGGCATGCTCATGGCGTTTCAGGTGGTAAGCTGTGGTAGAAAACTTCTCAAATCTTCCGGTGAAGCTGGGGTGTCTTTATAGTCAAATAATGTTTTGATGTCTTTTGATATTTTCACTGAGCCCCAGAATCTCAACCATCAATTGTAAGGAGGGACTATCAAGGAGGACTTAACAAACACACCCTAAAGAATTTATTTGCTCTCTGCCCTTTCCTAAACTTGTAGTATGGACAGGTTTGTTTTTCAGGTGGCATCTAAAACAGATACCTAATGCAGCATCAAATATCTTTAAAATATATATCAGAAATGCTGTTAGTATTGAAAATGTCAGAAATAACAGTGTTTGAGATAAAGCCAGGAAGCCAGAGATGGAGATAAAGCCAGGAATGGTTATATAAGATACAGTTATAAATGTATAGATAGAATATTTATAGTTAAATGCATAGCTCAGCAGAAGCATATAGTAAGATTCCAATAGCAATCTCAATAATAAATGTCACGAATATGTAAGTGCATAGAGGTGTTCAGGCATTGATACATATAACAAGGAGGAAATAAACAGGAATTATACTTTGATTGTGTCAGCTGTTCACAAAAAACAAAACAGCACAATATTGTAAAGCAACACAGACACACAATTATTGAAATAACATTGCAGATGTGGAAAAGGTCCAGGAAATGGCAAACCAAGTGCCCAGGAGGCAGCCTTCCTTGTTCGGTGAGGCAGCTACACGTCTAGGTGGGGCATTTGGGGTGGTGAGGCACATAGTGCCAGCCAGTTCCCTACCTCACTGGTGGAGAGGATGAGAGGGCCAGGCCAAGGGAAGGGGCAGGCGGTGACCTCCCCTGTCACTCATCCTCCATCCATTCATTAACTTACATGAATGAAGTTTGAATTGTCTCACCCTTTTTTGAGAGATCCCCAGGAATACCAGACTCAAAAGCTTGACTTTGCCCCTTTCACCTGTGGTCTGTCCTGATTCTTCTTGAACTGAACTACTTTGGTAAAGACAGTGAACCTGAGTTTTTCCTGATGTCCAGTCGAAATCTGGCTTCCTGTAACTTGAGCCCATTATTCCGTGACCTGCACTCTGGGATGATCGAGAAGAGATCCCGGCCCTCTGTGGGATCACCATGTGAGGACTTGAAGAGTGCTATCCTGTGTGGAGGCGGCGGGTGGGAAGAAAAGTTCATGGCAGTTGCTCTACAACATCTGAAGCCCAACTTGTTGACTGCAGGAAAGGTGGAAGGGGAGGATTTCCCCCCTCCCTTTCCCCTCCCACTGACATTAATGGAAATTAACTATACCAGTGAGGCAGATTAACATTGCATTAACTGACCGAGACACTGGATGCTGCCTTGCAACAGGTCAGACTATTTTTTCCACATAGCCTGGTATTGCCCGCTCAGAATGGCCGTGACTCTCTGGGGGCTCAGGGAGAGAGAGAGAGAGAGAGAGAGAGAGAGAGAGAAAGGAGGGGTCTCTTCCTCATCTCGTGCCACCTGGCCCTTTTAGCTGGAGTTGCTGGCACTCACTACATGTAGAACAAGGGTGGTCCTTCAGGTACCAGCGTGCCATTTAATCCCCATTCTGGCAGCATTTAGAGAAAAGGCGAGCAAGAGGTGACATGATAGAAGTGTATAAAATTATGCATGGCACGCAGAAAGTAGATAAAGAAAAGCACTTATGGACACCCAATAAAGCTGTATGTTGGAAGATTCGGGCCAGGTAAAAGAAAGGACTGCTTCATGCAGTGCAGAGTTTATGGAATTGGCTCCCGGAGGAGGCAGTGATGGCCACCAACATGGAGAGCTTTAAAAGAGGATGAGACAAGTTCAGGGAGGAGAGGGCTACCAATGGCTACTAGCCACGCAGGCTATATCCTGCCTCCACGGTCAGAGGCATTATACCTCTGGATGCCAGTTGCTGGGAATCACAAGTGGGGACACGGCTGTTGCGCTCAGATTCTGTTTCCAGGCTTCCCACTGGGTCATCTGGTTGGCCACTGTGAGAATGGGATGCTGGACTAGACGAGCCACTGGCCTGAACCGAGAGACTCTTACATGATTTGAGATCCATTTATTTATTTATTTATTTAAAATATTTATACCCCGCCCTTTTTCCAAAGAACCCAGGGCGGCTTACAAAAATAATCATGAAGAGTTAAAACAGTAAATATACAGAATTAAAATAGTTAAAATGAATTAAATCAAATACAAGGTAAGAGTTAATTACCAATTCAATTAAAAGCCCGTCTGAATAGAATCGTCTTCACCTTAGCATGGAAGGAAAGAAGTGAGGAAGCTAATCATACTTCACTGGGGAGAGAATTCCACAATCTGGGGGCAGCCAGCGAAAAAGCCATATTTTGTGTCTTTACAAGAGAAACTTGTGAAAAAGAAGGAGTAGAAAGTAAGGCCTCACCGGATGATCTCAGAGTCTGGGCAGGATCATAGGGGGAGATACGATCTAACAGATAACCTGGACCTAAGCCGTATAAGGCCGTATAAGCCCCTGTTAATCATACCATCATCAACTGAGTTCAGAATAGGGCCTTCTCACCAGAAGCACTCTGGCTATGGAACTAGCTCCTTCTGGGAGGAAGGGCGGGATATTAATAAATAAATAAATAAACAAACAAATAAATAAAAATAAAGTAAAACAACTCCCCACTGAGATCAGTCAAGTACCAACAATGGGTCGATTTGGGCTTCAGCTGAAGACTTTAATCAGGCCCATGAAGAATGGCAGTCACGTATATTTTGCAATGCTGCCAGAGGAATGAATTCACATGGTTACTTTTTAATCAGGCTTTAGAGAATTGTGCAAATGTTTTATGTAATCTTGCTGTAACTCATCCTTAAGACTATTAGAGAATACTAGTCTTTTTAGTTTATAAATAAATAAATGCATTAACAACAGCAAGCTGCAAAACAAAAACTGTGTAGCCCTGGAATACAGCAGGCAACGGCGTCAGGCCATTGGCCCCCTGGCCCAGTGTTGCCTTCACTGAGGGCAGCAGTGGCTCTCCAGCGTTTCCGGCAGGGTCTCTCCCAGCCTGCCTGGAGATGCTGCTGGGATTGACCTTGGGCCCTTCGGCAAGAGAAGCAGCTGCTCTGCCCTGAGTGACAGCCCTCCTCCATGGCAGCTTTGGGCAGTCCCAGGTTAGCAAAACCACCTCTGTGTCTTCTTTGTCTTGGGAGCAGGTGTCAGAAGGCTGGTGCTGTGGGCTTCCAGCAGCACACCGAAGTGAGCCACCTCCCACCAGGCCGACACCTGCTGAGATGAACGCAGATTGCACCAATTGCAGCCAGGTGGCCGATCTGGCCTTCGCCAGCATGTACTCCCTGATCTTCGCGGCTGGCCTCCCTCTGAACCTGGTGGCCCTGTGCATCTTTGCCTTTGGAGGGGCTGGGCGCTCCATCACCACCACCTACATGAAGAACCTGGCAATCTCTGACCTGCTGCTGCTGCTGTCCCTGCCTTTGAGGGTGTGGTACTACACCTGGCGGCCTCAGCTGCCTCAGCCCATCTGTGAAGCTGCAGGGATGCTGCTCCTGGTCAACATGTACGGGAGCCTTTTCCTGCTGGCTTGCATCAGCTGGGACCGCTGTATGGCTGTCTGTTTCCCGCTCCGTCCCTGGGCCCAGGCCATGCGTCAGCAAGCCAAGTGCATCTGCACAGCAGTGTGGGTCTTGAGCTTTGCCGGAACCATCCCCACCTACTTTGTGCACATGGCGGACAGGAAGAACAGCACCCTCTGCTTTGACGGACGCCCACGCTACATTGCGAGCCCCGGTGTCTCCTGTGCGATGGTGCTAGCCTTTGCCCTCCCACTGACGGTCATGGTGACCTGCTCTTGCAGGCTGCTGCAGGCTGTGCAGCAGAGTGGAGCTGTCCAGATGGAGCTGGTCAATGAGACAAAGATCCAGCACATGGTGGTGACCAATGTGGCCATCTTTCTGGGCTGCTTCTTGCCCTACCACGTGGCAGTGCTTTGCTACCAGGTGCCAGAGCTGAAGGGGGACCGTCTGGACAGAGCGTACCAGTGTACCCTGCTCCTGGCCTGTGCCAATGCCACCTTGGACCCTTTTGCCTATTATTTTGCCACGGAGACCTTCCAACACCTTGTGGCAATGGACCGCCTCTTTAGAGGCCGGGACTCCCATAGCAACAATGTTGGGGGTGCAGAGCTGGTTGCCCAACCCTTGAGAGCACAGTCGCTCTCTGCCCTGATGTGTGACGAACAACCCTTTAAGGTTGCAGAAGCTGCTGGGGCAGGTCAGCTATAGCACAAGCATTTGTGAGATAGTGCCTTGACTGCTGCAACTGCAGGTGGCCGGCCCTGCCTTGCCCTTCCAGAAAGCAGTGAGATCATTCATGCCAGGAGGGAAAGGGTTTTGGGGGGAGGGAAGGGTTGTTGAAGGTACACCCACACATTATCAGAGAAAAGCCTCCCTGTTAAAAGACAGCCCAATCCGCCACCTGGGACATGGGTCCCAATTCAAGGGCTTTATATGGCCTCATTCACACACCTTTTGTCATATTGTCCTGCAAAGTCATACTTCAGTCTCTCTCACTGAGGTTGCTCAGCTAAGACCTCCCTGCCTTCATGTTATCCCTTAAGAAAATAAGAGACTTGTGGAGGAGACAGGCTGCCTTTGGATCCCAACTAGTTTTGTGAGCCTTGCAGACCAGCTATGCTTACGGATGTGGTGCTCAGTGGAACGAACAGTAGCTGGGAAGGATGGCTGGGTGGGTTCAGGGCCCACTGGGGTTCAGTCTTGGCATATATTTGTATTGAACACCCTGGTATAATGAAGTGCCTCTGAGCATATGCAGAGTATCTTTCCTTCTACACATCTGAGACTGGAAACAGGTCAGGGAAAAAGTAATCCTAGGTCAGGTTAAAGCCCCCACAATCTTTTTAGAAATAAACTGGGAAGGACCAAGAAGGGGCCGGATGGGACCCTCAATGCCACTGACCCAGGGTGTCATTGCTTCTTTAAACTGGATTGGTTTCCCCCTCCAGGAATGGGGTTTAGCCCCTCTCCCCCCCACCCCCTCGCTTTAGGCCAAAGCACACCTTGCACGGGGAGATCTGGTGCGCCTGGATCACCTGGCATCTTCCCCCCGCCCCGTAATGAGACCATTTTGGGCTCCCAATTTGATCAGAGCAGTAGCCATGCATGTGTTGTACGCTTTCAGCCCCCCCCCCCGTAAAAACTGCTTCCTTCCTCTCTGCCATTTGTTTTTCTCCTGCAGAGATAATAGAAGTGGGGTGGGGGAGGGCAGTCTTGATCCAGCATCCCAAAAATCCTGGAATGCTTTCCCCCTCCCCATTAAGAGCAGTCTGTATCTGCCTTAAACCCTTTTGGGCTCAACACTGGAATAAATTGAGTCATAGGCAGAGCACGTGACTTTCTTCTTTATTCTTCTGACATGGCGAGAACGTTGTGATTCTTACGCTCAAGGCACTAATGGGAGTTCCCCATCCCCACCCCATCAGAGATGAGTATCACCGAGAGGACAAGGCAGGCAGGCCCTAATGGCACCACCCAGGATGCATAAGGCTCCCGTGCGCTGGGCCCAGCCTCCCTCATAGGACTACTGCTGCGGCTTCCTTTGTGAGCCTTTGAAAAAGAGGTTGCAGACCAGGCCTCCATTGACATAGGGGAGCTTTCCTCCCTCTCTCCAAATACTACAACTTTGGGTGTGTCTTCCAGATAAAAGGTAGTCCTTCTTCACACAATGTATAGGCTAACCTGTGGACCTCCCTACAAGAAGATGTGGTGATGGCCACTGGTTTAGATGGCTTTAAAAGGGGATTCAATACATTCATGGGAGAGAGCAGGAGGACTTTCAATAGCTATTAGTCACAGTGACTATGTGGAACTTCCATGTTCAGAGGCAGTCTACCACTGAACAGCAGCAGCTTCTCTGTATCCCCGGGGAGTATCAAATGGCAGGGAAAGGTTGTTGCCTTCCTGCCCTACTTGTGGAGTTTCCTGCAGACACCTGTCAGGCCACTGCTGGAAAGAGGATTCTGAACTAGGTCAGACTGTGGTCTGACCCAGCATGGCTACTGCGCTCCAAAGTTCTTCCAGCTTGAACAAGGGTTCTCAGAGTTGCTACAAGCAGTTAACTATTGTACCGATTAGGCCAGACAGAATCACATAATCGTGTTGTGCTAGGAGTGGGGTGACCTGGGTTCTGATGCTCACTTGACCACTGGCCAGACTCCTGTCCCTGTTGATTAGATTCAGCCGATGTCTTTGTGGTCTGCTTCAAACTCTCACCCATGCTGCAGCCCCAGAGATGACCTCAGAGGCCCATGTTGCTTTCTCATTGCAGCTGGAGCTTTGGAAAGAATCCACAAAGGGGTCCCATCCCGATACACAGAGGAGGGAAGCCCCAACTGTAAGGGCCACAGGCCTTCATTCTGTATCTCCATCCTTTGCCCAGTCCTTGCTGGAGTCCCGCACCAACTCCCAGGCATCAGGACCCAACAGCCGGTAGTTCCTGGCACGGTAAGTGCTGACGTCATGGGCGCGGCTGGCACGCACTGCTTCGTAGACCTCTCGGACTGCAGGGGGCAAGGCAGGGAAGCCTGCAAGGTGGGCGAGCTGCTCCGCATAGCTCCACTGCTGGGCATGGAGGGTCATGAAGTGCCGGGCCAGGCCCCCCTCCTGCAGGTGCCGTGCCAGCTCAGCCTGGGCATCGGCCTCCATCTTGGCTGCAGCGGGGAGAGGGCAGCGCCCCCCCAGCACCGCAAGCGCGTAGAGCACCTGGCAGTGGAAGTGGGGGAAGGGGCAGATCTGCTGGCAGAGGCCGATCAGGACCAGCGAGGGGTGTTGCGGCGGCAGCAAGTGCCGGTACAGGGGCCCGACCCCGTAGTCCGTCTCTTGCAGGCCCAGTTGGGCCAAGTCCAGGAAAGGGAACCGGTAGCGGTAGCCGGTGCAGAGGATCACGGCATCTGTCCGCAGCACTGAGCCGTCCCTCAGCACCAGCATCTCCCTTCCCGCCTCCAAGAGCGGGGGCACCTGCATCACATCCTCCGGCAGCCCGCAGACAGGCGGCCCCCGATGGCTCAGCAGCACTCGAGCAGCCACAGCACGCAGCTGCAGGGCCAGGTCCACTCCCGAGGGGCCGGCGCCTAGCAGCAGCACTGTCAGGCCAGCAAAGGGCTCTGGGTGGCGGTAAGAGTGGCTGTGGAGGAGGCGGCCTGGACAGGAGGGCGGGAGACAGGGTTGGTTGGGGGGGGTCCCTGGGCAAAAGTCCCCAGGTCTCCCTCTCCTCTGGAGGGCAAGGCACCCCCCTCAGGCCTTCCTCCCAATGCTCAAGTGCCCCTTTTGTGCCCTTGCCAAGCTCTCTGGGCCCACCCGGCTTCTTGCTCTTCTGCAGGCCCAGGGCCACTGGCCCTGGTGTCAGGCCTGTACCAGGGCAGCTCCAGGAGGAGCACTAGTGATGGGACGGCCCCTTTCCCGACATGCCCTGCAGGCCGCTGAAGCGCTCTCTCTCGTCCCTGGCTGGCAACTGCAGCTTCTCCCTCAGAAGCATGGCCAACTCCAAAATGAGAAAAACTCCCCCTGCTCTCCCCAAAAGTGCCTTCCTTCCTTCCTTTGAAGAAAGCGAGATGCCCCCCCTCCATTTTTCCTTCCTTTTGGCATCAGAGGTGGGTAATAAAGGAGGCACTGCGAGAGCCTGGAGATATGGACAAGGTCCTCCCCCCCCCGGAGGGATTGGGGCCCAAGGGGAAGGCTAGTAGGAAGTAGAGTAGCTATGATTTAGCATAGGGTGAGGTGGTGTTGGTTGCGCCCCAGTTCTGGTGGGAGAGGCCAGTTTGTTTCTTTACTGATTCTGGGGCATACATCCTGCCGGGGAGGTGGCCATTGGCTCTTGAGGGGCCACTGACTCCCAGAAAAGCAGAAACAGTGAATTCTCTTGGCCAGAAGCAAGAGAGCAGAAGGTGGCAGCAGTTTATAAAATTATGCATGACAGAGAGAGAGAGAGAGAGAGAGAGAGGAAGAAAGACCTCTCATAACGTAGTGGTCAGCAACAGAACTGGTAAGCAGGAGATTCAAGACAAAAGAAAAGGAATTGGCGGTAAGAAGGCCTGGCAAAAGGGAGACAGGTATGTTTCACGAGGATCATGTCCATCACTGGCTGCTGGTCAAGACAGCTATGTGGCACCTCCAGATTCAACAGCAGTCTGCCTCTGGAGATCAGCTCTTGGGGAGCAATGGCGGGAATGGGCTCTTGCCTTCAGGCCCTGCTTGGGGGCTTCCTGTTGGGCATCTGGCTGGCCACTGTGGGGAGAAGGTGGCCCCCCCTTGGCTCAATGAAGCTGCTTCAGGGATTGTCTTGCTTCCTTACCTTGGAAACTGTCCAGGCCAGGGATGGGTGGTATATATGGGGTTGCATAATGGCTGCAAAACAAAATCATCAGCAGGACACAAGTTGCAGGGAAGGCGGGTGGCTGGCAGCTGGGCCTCCCCTATAGGCTGGTTCACAAAGACGAAGGCCTTCATGCTTGGCCTTCCCCAATGAAACTGGGGCAGGGGGCATCCTTTGCCCCCTCTCAACCCCAGTCGGTTCAGCTGAACCCTCCTTCCCCCCCGGCCCCTTTGCATCCAGGGGTTGGCAGTAAGCAACAGAGCCCCTTGTTCTTGACCTCCAACAACGCTTCAGCGCCAGCTCTGTCTTGGGACACCCACGGACTCATGCAACTGTGAGAGATGGATGGGCAGCTTGCAAACCATCATGCAACCCCTGCGCAGTGCAGGGAATCCAGGCCTAGGGAATCCCCACCCTCTGCTGGAGACGTCCAGTGAAAGAGACCCCTGCCCCCGCTCCCCTTTGGCAACTGGCCCTATTGTCAACCTGTTCTTACTGTCAAGGCATTTCTCCTAATGGTTCACCAAAATCTGTCCTCCTGTAACATAACCCTGGAGGAGCAGCAGAGAGTATTTGCCCTCTTTCATCACGATATCCCAAGAGCCTTATCACGGCCTCTGCGTGGTCTTCTCTTCTCCCGGCAAAGGACAGCCAGTCGCTTCAACCTTTCTGCAAAGGACTTTTTTCCTCATAGAGCTGGCAAGCTTTCTGGCCCTCCTCTTAACCCACTCCAGTTTGTCTACAGCCTGAGAGTGCAGAGCCCGTGTGAGAGCTGCCTAACAAGACCACGCTGTAACTGTTGCTTTCTGTAACCTGGAAACTGTCATTCCAGGAGTGCAGCCTAAGATCACATTAGCTTTTTTTGCAGCCTCACTATGCAGCTGACATCACCAATCCTAAAATCCTTTACACAGGTATTGCTGCCAAACCAGCTACCCCCAAAGTATACCTGGGATTTATTTATCGATTTTTTTGTTTTGCTTTTGTCTCTGTTGAATTTAATTTGTGTCAGAATGGAAAACTAGACCAAGGTGATTTTAAATTTTATTGCTGAACTCACCCAGTACAAACCATGATGGCATCAAAGTGCTCCGTCACTTGCCGCATTGATTCTGGTCCCTGCTGCCGTGTGGCTGTGACATCCCAGCCGCCAGGGGCGCCCTCACTTCTCTGCAGAGGCTTGACATCCTCCACTTCCCACTGAAGCTTCGGGAGGGAGAAGAACACAAGAGGCTCAGGAGCCACACAGGTTCAAGGAGGTGGCCAGTTTAGCCCCAGCAGCCGGTGCGGAAGGAAACACCCTTTTCTTGAAAGAAGTCCCATCCCTTCTGCCTCAAACGCTGCCCCCGAGAAGCCCCAGCTCTGAAATGGCCAGATGAACTGAAGGGTCTGACTCGACCCCGTGCCAATGCTGGGCAGCCCTTCATTTCTGAAATAAGGCCGTGGGCTCAAGCCCCTGTGGCAGCCCCACCCCTAGACCTATGTGGATGGGCGACAGTCATTCTGTGGCAAGACAAATGCCACAGAGCACCACAGGCTCAGCAGTACTCTTTATTTTGCACTGCAAAGAGGTCCCGAGTCCTGAACATGAGGAGCCACACAGACCTTGGCAATTGGCTACTGCGGCCTCCCCGGCTGCAGACGTCTACCCGCCCCCCCCTCAAGCCATGACCTGCCTCCAAGCCCCCTCCCCCTCTCACCCGGAGGTGGTCCTGGACTCCAAAGTGCTCTGCGTAGCTTTCCAGGTAGGCCAGCACATCCGAGTGATGCAGGAAAGAAGGCAGCAATGGGTCAAAGGGGAAATCAGGAAAGGCCATCACTTCCTTGGGCAGATTGGTCCTGAGAGCGACAACAGGATGCAGCCCACTCCTTAGGAGGAGGGTCAGCTCCCCTCCCCACTCGAAAGAGGGCAGGCGCATTGGGGCCTCCTCCCAAGAACCCTGCCTATGGAAGACACACACACAGAGGCAGGGAGTGCCCATGTCCGGGGAGGGGGCGCTACCTGAGGTCACGGTACATGCTGGAGTGAACTGGCCGCCCCTCCGCATCTTCCCCGCTTTCCTCAGTGTAGACCCAGGTGCCTCCCAGGCAGCCAGAGGCCTCAAACACCACCGGAGGAGCAAACGTCTCAGGGGAGGCGAGGATGTGGCGGGCAGCACACAGCCCGGCTGCCCCCGCCCCGATCACGGCCACGCGCAGCTGTGTCAATGCCATCTTGGGGAAGGGGCTGGGGGGAGAGAGAAGGGAAACAAATTACAGGCAATGGTAGGCCAGCAGCCCCCTGGTCCACTGCAAGGAGTGGGGCTCCTCTCCTAACCCTAATGCAGTCTCACTCCCCTGGGGCTTCAGGTGGCAACACAGAAGGAGCTTCTCACCCCAACTCCACCAGGAGGAGATCACAGCTAAAATGGGTTGCGACAGCCACGATGTGAGGTGTGGCAGAATATTTGGTGAACAACTGAGTGGAGAAAAGAAACACAATGGGCCTGTGCATGCCAGAAAAGCGGCAGGCAGGGTGTTCTCTGGGCATGTGTGTGGAACAACTAGGTAAAGAACAAGGACCCTGTGAAGAGAAAGCTTCCAGCCCTGCAGACTGTCATGTTCCAGAGGCTGGGCCAAGATCAAAGTAACCTAATGCAGTTTAACCCATGTTGCCTGGGGAGTTCTGAATAGTGCACGACAACCCTGGCGTGTAGATCGGTGTTGCTATTCTGGTGTGCTGCTTTTTAAAAAAGGAAACCTGGAGTGTGCCTGAAGATGATTGTAGCAGCAGTGCAATTCCTTAAGGGTTGGCGGGAGGGAAATGAATGGAGAGTTCAGCGATGGGTGCAAAGGCGTGTCTTCTGGATGCCAGCAAGTCTACCCACTAAGAAACACCAGAGGGGCAGAATTGGGGCGCAACTTCCCAGCGGCCAGACCGACCCAGGCAGCCGCAGAGCCGCTCAGTCCCCAGAGCGTCCGGAAGTGGCGATTTCTTCGCCCCCACTCCCAGAAAATCCCTGCGGAAGCGCACGGAGGAAGGAGCTCCCCCGAGGCCCTGCCGGCACCCTCGCTCAAACCCGAAGGGAGGCTCCGGGGAGGCGGGGCGAGGAAGCGCCGGGAGAGGGAACCCGCGCCGCAGCCATCCCCAGCCCAGACAAAGCAGCGGCGGGGGGCGCTCGGACGCGCCAAAGCCGCTCCTGCCACCCGCCGCGGATCAGCCCTTCCTGCTCCCTCGGGAGGAGCCAAGCGCCTCCCCGCGCTGTCGCTGCCGCCGAGCGGAGGGCCCGTCCCGCCTCTTCCCGGCCGCTGGAAAGAAGGCACCCCGCCGCTTCCTCCTTCCCCTCCAAGCGCCTCGGGCGTCGGTGCGCAGTCACGCTCTGCTGGCGCCCGCAGCGGCCCTCCCGCGCCTTTTCCGGCAGCCGGCGGGCGGAGACGGACGGACACCCCGAGGGCGGCCGCAGCACGAAACCGGCCGCCCTCCCAGCCGGCCGCGGCGCCTCCGAGTCCGATCTTCCCGCCTGCGGGCCGGCCTGCGTCCGCCTGAGGTCGCTTTTTTGAGCATGCCGTCTTGCGGATGCCCCCGCCTGGAAGCGGTGACGCGCCGGGGCTCACCTCTTCCAGCCGCCGTCCCTGTGCAATGCTGCCGGTGCCCCGTGTGGAGCCGCCGCCTTTCCTGCCCCTCGGTGCAAAGGTGGTGGTGGGGGGAGGAGCCCTTGTCTCCTTCCGGCTCGGGGTCTGCCGGAGGGGGAGGAGGAGAAAGGCCGGTCCCTCCTCCTCCTCTCTTGACCCGTGTAAACGGAGGGCGAAGTTCGGTCGCCGGTTCCTTAGGCGGTGAAGCGTCCACGGAGTCCTGATCCGGGCAGGGCCACCGATCCGCACGGGCTGATCCTGGGCCACAGAGCCGCATGGAGTGGAACGCTGGGTGGGCGACAACGAAACCACCAATAAATCACAGTGCAGCTCTGCGGACAGATGGAACCTATGACTGGATGATGGTTTTGCAGGGATCCCTTGTAAAAAATACGAGATTCTGTCAGGATGCCTGCCGTGGATCTATGTTTTTGCAACGTGGCAGAGTTAGAAAGCCTCAGACCCATGATTTTTACAGTTCAGTCAATGGAAGCAGGTCTGATCTGTGATAAGACAGTGTGTGGGGATGGGGAACATGGGTGGTATTCAATGCTAGTCCTACTCAGAGTAGACCTGTTGACGTTAATAGACAAAACTAATTTAGATTCATTCATTCTAGTGTTCCTACTTTGAGTAAGGCTTAGTTGAATACAACCCAAAATCCCCCAGAATGCTGCCCTTTTCCTCATAAGAAAAGCCACCAGTGTTTATTTATTTATTACATTTAGATACCGCCCCATAGCAGAAGCTCTCTGGGCAGTTCACAGCAATTAAAAACAATAAAAACAAATATACAAATTTTAAAACACAAAAAGCAATTTAAAAACACAATTTACATTTTTTTTAAAACACATGCTAAAATGCCTGGGAGAAGAGGAAAGTCCTGACCTGGCACCGGAAAGGTAATGTTTGTGACCTTCACATATTTTGGTTGTGTCCAAAAATACAGGTATATAATATTGGAACACCATTATAAATAAAATAGGGTATGAACTCCCACAGACCCATTATCAGCGGACACAGAATTGACAACACCGCTGTTAACAGCTGCTTCCACCGTGAAAATGAAATGGACTGCCTTCAAGTCAATCTCATGGCAACCCTATGAACAGGGATTTCATGGAAAGCGGTATTCAGAGGGGGTTTATCATTGCCTCCCTCTGAGGCTAGTCCTCCCCAGCTGGCTAGGACCTGCTCAGCTTGCCACAGCTGCATAAGCCAGCCCTTTCCTTGCCCACAAGTGCCAGCTGGGGACAACTGGGCTCCTTGGGACTCTGCAGCTTGCCCATGGCTGCACAGGTGGCAGGTCACGTAACCCCTGAGCCACTCACTTGTGAGGGTGATCTTTAGCTGGCCCTTGACACCCAGGAGACACAAATGGGGAATTGAACTCACAGACTGGACTCCCAGCCAGGCTGGATCATAGGGAATTAACCTACATGGTCAAGTTGACCAGTATTGTAAAAGGTGAGAGAGGGCAACAACCAGAGAATGTATTTATTAAGCAATGGAGCAATTTAATCATGTATTGGTGTAATGCCACAGGAGGATGTTCAGCCATACATTTTACTGGAAACAGTAGGGTAATGGACTGAGAAACAGTATGGTAATGGACTGATTCAACTCAACTTTGCTTCTGCCTGCTCAACTCTGTATTTATGGATTTCTTTTTTGTTTTACAACACATGCATATATTGTTGTGGGCACCCCGATTTCTGAGTAGTACGAGACTTAATCATAGAATTGGAAGGGGCCTAAAAGCACATTGAGTCCAACCCCCTGCTCAATGCAGGAACCAAACTTAAAGCAGACTTGACAGGTGCCTGTCTAGCTGCCTCTTGAATGCCTCCAGTGTTGGAGAGCCCCCCCCCGTCATTGGTTCTATCGTCATACTGCTCTGTTAGGAAATTTTTTCTGATACTCAGCCGAAATCTGGCTTCCAGGGGTGCCAGTGCTTACCCTGGGTTTGGTTTCTTTGAAAAGAAAGTCAGTGGAGACTGTGATGCTTCATAGGATATATGGCTTTTATTTACACATATATACAGCCTAAACGCAATGTGGAGGGATTCTCGGCATTAACACTCAGCAGATCTAACTTCCCAAGACCCATAGCTTTGGGGGCCCTTCAGACAGAAAGAGCAAGCAAGTCTCTCTGACTGTTGTCAGTTCTCAGCCTTCCTGCAGACTCACACTAGCACAGACCACCTCCTGGCTCCAGTGTGAGGGGCCTCCAGTCAAGTGCTGGGAGGAGGAGGGTCTCTCTCCTGAAAAAGTCCTTATGGTCCACGTTGCTCTCTCAGCCATCCTTACAGGTATCAGTGAAGGCACTTGGCTGAAGCCATTAACTTACGGATGGAACTAGTCTGACCAGTAGAGCAGATTTCCTCTTTTGCAGATCCCAAATCAGCGGCTGGAAACAATCCTCAATCCCATATAACACTATATTTTTATCAGTTTGTGTATGGTTAATCTATGTTGTTGTTATGTGCCTTCAAGTCGATTTCAACTTATGGCAACCCTATGAATCAGCGACCTCCAATAGCATGTTATAAACCACCCTGTTTAGATCTTGTAAATTCAGGTCTGTGGCTTCCTTTATGGAATCAGTCCATCTCTTGTTTGGCCTTATTCTTTTTCTACTCTCTTCTGTTTTTCCCAGCATTATTATATTTTATAATTAATCATGTCTTCTCCTTATGTGTCCAAAGTATGATAACCTCAGTTTCATCATTTTAGCATCTAATTTATTCTAACACCAAATTATGTGACCTGCTTCCCCCTCCCAACTTTTTTGCAATAAGGAAAATGATGGGAAAAGGCACACTTCCTTGATGCAGTGTTGTATAACTTCCCTACAAAGAAATCAGTCTAACCTCCCTCCCTACAAACCTTGTGCAATCAAATCAGGATGAGTGCTTAATAAACATGTCATCTGGAAGCAACCACAGAGGCTTGTCTTGCTCTTAATGCTGAATCCAAAGCTATGCTTGAGGTGGGTGTGGAAGTGAGCTAGAAATCTAATAATGGAGCAGTGTTTGTTGGAGTGTTTATGCTGTGAGCCCTTCCATCAGGCCCTGCTTGCGGGCTTCCCATAATGGGCATCTGGTTGGCCACTGTGAGAACAGCATGCCGGACTAGATGGGCCCACTTTGCCTTGATCCAGCAGGCTTTTAAGTTCTGAAACCCATCTCTGTTATCTTTTCGGCACCTTTTGAAGACTTTCCTCTTGCAACAAGCCTTTTAAATTGAGACCTATCCCACTCTGCGTCTGTGTTGGAATTGCTTTTTAATATGTTTTTTTAAAAAATATGTTTTTTAAACCCTTTTAAAAATGTTTTTAAAGCTTTTTAAAAAATGTTTTTAAAGTTGTTTTGTTTTGGTGTATTTTAAGGTCTGTTTTTATGATGTTTTGATGTGTTTTTAGTGCTTTTGTTTGCTGCCCTAGGCTCCTGCTGGGAGGAAGGGCAGGATATAAATCAAATAATATATAAATAAACAAATAATAGTCTCCAGCGGCCTTTATTCTAAGGAAGCCAAACCTGAGGTATGTGTTGGGACCTCTAGAATCTCTTTGATCAGCGACTGGGGTGCATGTGACGTAGTTCAACTCCAGCAAGAAAGGATTTGAAAGCTAAACTAACTGACTTAGAATTTATTTATTTATTTATTTAGTAATGTATTTATAACCCACACTTTTCATAGAATTACATCAAGGTGGCATACAACTAACAGAAACACAATAAAATTTAAAAACCAATTAAAATATCAGTAAAAACAACAATAAAAGCATCAACAGGGGCCGCTGTTGCCGCGGCGTTGCTGCCCTGGCTGCTGCGGTTCTCGAGGAGTCGCTGCCCTCCGGGTGCTTCTCAAGTGCTTTTGGGCCATTTGTTTCTGGGCCCGTTGTTTGGTCTCCGGCGTGGCTCTGGCCGTTTCGGATTTACAACTGCTGCTGCCTTGGCTTTTGTTGTTGCTGCCGCTGCTCTCCGGGTCTTCTGGACTGCCTGTTGGTCGGTGTTCGGCTTTGTCGTCGGTCGCCGGCTGCGACACGCCTGTGAGTCCTGGATCGATGCTGCTAGGTTCCGCTGCTTCTGCCTGCTGCTCTGTCGCTGGATAGATGCTGCTGGGTTCCGCTGCTTCTGCCTGCTGCTCTGTCTCTGTTTCATCGTGACTTTCTGCCTGCTTGCCGCCACTCCATTCAAGTTCGCTGCTTGGGGCGTGTCTTGTCCTCTGGCTTGCTTACTTGCTGTTTACTGGGTCGCGGGCAGATATTTTAAAACTTTATTTGATGACATTACTTATGGATGAAGCTTGATGCGGAGGAGAATTTTAACGTCGGCTGCTATTGTTGCTGTTTGGGTGCATTTTAATTGTTTGTTTTGTCTGTTGTGTGTATGAATGAGATTGTGTGGACGTGTTTGTGTATATTTATGTGTATTTTTATGTGTTGTTGTGTGAATGTGTTTGTTTGTATTTAAATATTTTTAAAATGTGCCTGGGAGAGCATGCTTTGTATTTAACGGGGGGGCTTCCGGGGCCCCCAATTAGCGTAGTGACGGGTAATGGGAGGTATGGCGTTAGGAGGAGAACATGCCAGGTAAGAGGAACTCGCCCCAGACAAGTTGTGTCTGTGCCTTGTTCCGGTTCTCCTCAAGACCACAGAACTGCTGGTTGTTCTATCAGCCAGCCCTTAGATCTCCAGGTGCTGCTTTTGAATGCCAGGTCGGTATATAATAAAACCTCCCTTGTCCATGATTTAATTGTGGATGAGGGTGCCGACCTGGTGTGTATAACCGAGACCTGGGTGGGTGAGCAGGGAGGAGTTGCCCTCTCTCAGCTTTGCCCACCTGGGTATACGGTGCAGCACTATGGCAGATCTGAGGGCCAGGGAGGCGGGGTCGCTGTGGTCTATAGGAGTATTTTCTCTCTCACCAGGCATCCTGTCCAGATGAGGACTGGTCTACAGTGCCTCCACCTTGTACTGGGCCAAGGAGACAGACTGGGAATCTTGTTGGTGTACCGCCCATCTTGCTGCCCAACAGCTTCCCTAGCTGAGCTGACAGAGATAGTCTCGGAGGTGTTGTTGAGGTCCCCCAAACTTGTGGTGTTGGGGGATATCAACGTTCATGCCGAGACTGTCTTATCTGGAGCGGCTCAGAACTTCATGGCCTCCATGACAACCATGGGGCTGTCTCAATTTGTTACTGGCCCAACGCATGTGTCGGGTCACACTCTTGATTTGATTTTCGCCACTGGTCATGGAGATGGTGATCTGGAGGTGGGGTATTTTTCATCTACTCCATTGTCATGGACAGATCACCGCCTGCTGAGTTTTAGACTTACGACGACTCTTTCCCTCTGCAAGGGTGGGGGACCTATTAAGTTGGTCCGCTCCCGGAGGCTTATGGATCCTATGGATTTTCAGAGGGTTCTGGGAGTTTTTCCAGCTGATAGTACTGGCGCTCCTGTCGAGGCCTTGGTTGAACTGTGGAATACAGAGATGGCCCGGGCTATCGACACGATCGCTCCCGCGCGCCCTCTTCGATGCAGAGCTCATACAGCTCCGTGGTATACCCCGGAGCTGAGAGTGATGAAGCAAGAGAGAAGGAGGCTGGAGTGCAGATGGAGACGAACTCCAGACGGATGCAATTATGCTTTGGTAAGTGCCTCTACTAAGTCGTACATAAAAGCGGTAAGGGCGGCAAAGAAGTCCTACTTCGCTGCCTCTATCAAGACATCTCTCTGCCGCCCAGCAGAGCTTTTTAGGGTTGTACGAGGACTCTTACATTCTGGTCCTCAAGATACCATTGAAACATCTGAAGCTCGCTGTAACGACATTGCAGGGCACTTCCAAAATAAAATCGCATGCATCTGTAGGGACCTAGACTCTGATGTTACGACAGATGAATCCATTGAAGTGTCCAGAACACGGTCTTGTCTTTCATTATTGGATAAGTTTCAGTTGGTGCAGCTTGAGGAAGTGGACAAGGTGCTTGGAATAGTGCGGGCGACCACGTCTGCTCTAGATCCTTGTCCATCTTGGCTGGTCAAGGCTAGCAGGACTGGTACCACCGGCTGGGCCAAGGAAGTGATAAATGCCTCCTTGAGTGAGGGAGTAGTCCCTAGTAGCCTCAAGGAGGCAGTAGTGAGACCTCTTTTGAAGAAACCTTCCTTAGACCCAGATAACTTGAACAATTATAGACCGGTGGCAAATATCCCCTTTTTGGGCAAGGTTCTGGAGCGGGTGGTTGCCAATCAGCTCCAGGTGCTCTTGGATGAGACCGATTATCTGGATCCGTTTCAATCCGGTTTTAGGCCTGGTTTTGGCACTGAAACAGCCTTGGTCGCCCTGTACGATGACCTCTGTTGGGAGAGGGACAGAGGGAGTGTGACTCTGTTGATTCTCCTTGATCTCTCAGCGGTGTTTGATACCATCGACCATGGTATCCTTCTGGGGAGACTCGCGGAGTTGGGAGTTGGAGGCACTGCTTGGCAGTGGTTCCGCTCCTACTTGGCGGATCATCGCCAGAAGGTAGGACTTGGGGAACATTGCTCGACACCTTGGACTCTCCATTGTGGAGTCCCTCAGGGGTCGATTTTGTCCCCCATGCTTTTTAACATCTACATGCAGCCTCTGGGTGCCGTCATCAGGAGTTTTGGAGTGTGTTGCCACCAGTACGCTGATGACACGCAGCTCTATTTCTCCTTTTCATCTTCTACAGGTGAGTCTGTGGATGTGCTGAATCATTGCCTGACCGCGATAATGGACTGGATGAGAGCTAATAAACTGAGACTCAATCCAGACAAGACTGAGACACTGTTGGTGAGTGCCTCCCCTGCCCAGATGGTGGATGTTCACCCTGTTCTAGATGGGGTCACACTCCCCTTGAAGGAACAGGTTCGTAGTCTGGGAGTTCTTTTCGATCCTTCCTTGTCTCTTGAGGCGCAAGTGGCCTCGGTGGCAAGGAATGTGTTCTACCACCTTCGGTTGGTAGCCCAGCTACGCCCCTATCTGGACAGGGATGACCTCGCCTCAGTTGTTCATGCTCTGGTAACTTCTAGGCTGGATTACTGTAATGCGCTCTACGTAGGGCTGCCCTTGAAGACAGTTCGGAAGCTTCAGCTAGTGCAAAACGCAGCAGCCAGACTGCTGACGAGGACCAGCCGGTCAGCACATATAACACCTGTTCTGGCCCGTTTGCACTGGCTACCTATTTGTTTCCGAGCCAGATTCAAGGTGCTGGTCATGACCTATAAAGCCTTACACGGCGTGGGACCGCAATATCTTGTGGAACGCCTCTCCCGCTATGAACCTACCCGGTCACTTTGCTCAGCATCTAAGGCCCTCCTCCGGGTACCAACCCATCGAGAAGCCCGGAGGACAGTTACTCGATCTAGGGCCTTTTCTGTAGTGGCCCCCGAACTGTGGAACAGCCTCCCCGAAGAAGTACGCCTGGCTCCTACGCTTCTATCTTTTCGGCGCCAGGTTAAGACCTGGCTATGCTCCCAGGCATTTTAAGCGTTTATGTTATAATTTAATTTTTTTATTTTTTATTTTTTTCTTTAGTTGCTGCTTGTGTGTATTGTTTGTTGTCTGATTTTATTGTTGATATTTTGTATTTTAACCTTTTTGTACACCGCCCAGAGAGCCACTCGCTATGGGCGGTCTATAAATGAAACAAATAAAAATAAAATAAAATAAAATAAAATAAATAAATACTGCATTGGTTAGTGAGAAATTCGTGTTACAAAAGCCTGTCTAAAAAGCTTTCAACAGATGCCTGAAGGAAAGGAGAGATGGTTCCTGCCAAACCTGTATTGGTGGGGAGTTCCACAGGGCGGGGCCTGCCACACTAAAGACTCGGTGCCTGGTGGAGGCCAATCAAATTTCAGGTTCATGGGGAACCAGGGCTGTGGAGTCAGTACACCAAACCTTCAACTCGGACTTCGACTCCTCTATTTTTCTACTGTCCGACTGTGGCTCTGACTCCACCCAAAATTGCTTCCAACTCCACAGCCGAAAGGGCTGTAAATGTCTTTTTAAATTGGAAGCTTTCATAGGAGCATTTTTATCGCTGCCTGAATATGCGCTGATCTTGGCATCACAGCATTTGTCTTCATCTGGGTCCTGTGTCATACACTGACACACAAAATGTTTTCCATCTTGAGTTATGGTGAAATGCTCAAATACAGCTGACTTCATGGGAAGCTTCTTTGACATTTTGAATTTATATTTTAAAAAATTTGTTAAATCAAAATTTATTTTGAAGTCGGAGTTGGTACATTTCTACCGACTCTGACTCCACCCAAAATTGCTTCCAACTTCGTGACTCCGACTCCACAGCCCTGCGGGGAACCACCGAAAGTGCCCCATCAGAAGGTCTCCGTGATTGAGATGGAACATTATGAGTCGGGTGGTCTTTAAGTTACTTGGGCCCAAGTTGTTTAGGGCTTTGTGAATTAACACAAGTACCTTGAACCTGGTCCAGTAGCAAATTGGCAACCAGCACAGCTCTTTCAGCAGCAGGGTAACATGTTGCCAGTGATCTGCTCCTGTAAATAGTCTGGCCACTGCATTCTGCATTACTTGCAGCTTCCAAACCAGATACAAGGGCAGCGCCACATAAAGTGTGTTACAGTAGTCGAGGTTACCAATGCATGGACCACTGGTCAGGCTGTCATGGTGCAGGCGGTCACTTTTGGCATACCAGCCAAAGCTGGCAGAAAGCACTCCTGGCTGCAGAGCTAGTGACAGAGATGGATGAAGGTGTGCCTCCCCCAGCTGTATACTTGCCCCTTCAGAGGGAGTGCAGCACCACTAGGACAGGCAATCAACCTATCTCCTGGACACTGGAACCGCTCACCGACAAGGCCTCTGTCTTTCCAGGATTCAAGCTCAGCTTATTGACACTCATCCAGTCCACTGCTGCATCCAGGCACCCATCCAGGCCTTGCACAGTCTCTCCTTAATGCTGGTTTTCATGTCATGGAGAAATAGAGCTGGGTATTGTCAGCATTCTGCTTATTAAACCAGCATGTGTTTAGGATTGTTGCCTTCATTGCAGCCCTAGAATTCAGTCTTGCATCCTGTTCAGTTTATTATGGTGGAGAAACCCTTTGGTTTCTCCAGGTGGAGGCTGCCTCTTGCCATTCTGTCTGAAAGAGGAGTTCTGTGCAGTGCAGACTCTCACACTCTGTGCAGTTGGTCTAATAACGATGACAATAAAAACTTAACATAGTACTTTAAAATGCTTTACATGCAGTTATTATATGGTAGTCCTTACAAGCTACTGTGTAAGGTAAGTAAATACTACTCACATGCTACAGACTGGGGGCAAGCAATTTTCAGGCATTGTATAGAAGCCGACTGAGACTGACTCAAAGCTATACAGTATTCCAAGAGCTCTGCTGGTGGCAAATGCCATCAGCTCCCTGCACCTGCTCTGCAAATGCCGAGATACACTTTGCCAGTTGAGCCAAACAGGGTTCCAGAGGCCCCCTTCTGCCTTGATAGCTCCCCCCTCAACTGAATTGCCAAAGAAGGCGGAACTGCTTCGTGCGCCATCTCCCAAAGCTGTTGCAACTTGCAGGGGAACTCTCCACACCTCAAATGTTGTGCAATCCTGCCTGCTTACATTTTAGGTGACCTTTGCCTCCGTGCATGTAAAGAATCTGCTTGCGTTTCAAGTACCTGAGGGGGGTGAAGATTTCCATGGCTGGCAAAGTGGTTTGGTTGCTCCCTTTCATCCTGGCCTCAGCCTTGGCAGCTGAAGGTGCGATTTTAAAAGCAGGGAGGGGGTGGGTAGAGTTGAGGCGTCTTTCTTTTTTGTTTGTTGGATTTTTGTTCCTGCTGCAGAAATAGAATTGACAAGACGCTGGCAGGGCCTGGGGGGAAAGTGGCCAGGCGGGGGCTGCCTCTGGCCATTCTGTCTGAGGGAGGAATTCTGTGCAGTGCAGACTCTCACACTCTGTGCAGTTGGTCTAATAACGATGACAATAAAAACTTAACATAGTACTTTAAAATGCTTTACATGCAGTTATTATATGGTAGTCCTTACAAGCAACTGTGTAAGTTAAGTAAATACTACTCACATGCTACAGACTGGGGGCAAGCAATTTTCAGGCATTGCATAGAAGCCGACTGAGACTGACTCAAAGCTATACAGTATTCCAAGAGCTCTGCTGGTGGCAAATGCCATCAGCTCCCTGCACCTGCTCTGCAAATGCCGAGATACACTTTGCCAGTTGAGCCAAAAAGGGTTCCAGAGGCCCCCTTCTGCCTTGATAGCTCCCCCCTCAACTGAATTGCCAAAGAAGGCGGAACTGCTTCGTGCGCCATCTCCCAAAGCTGTTGCAACTTGCAGGGAACTCTCCACACCTCAAATGTTGTGCAATCCTGCCTGCTTATATTTTAGGTAACCTTTGCCTCAGTGCATTTAAAGAATCTGCTTGCCTTTCAAGCACCTGAGAGCGTTGAAGATTTCCATGGCTGGCAAAGTGGCTTGGTTGCTCCCTTTCATCCTGGCCTCAGCCTTGGCAGCTGAAGGTACGATTTTAAAAGCAGGGAGGGGGTGGGTAGAGTGGGGCTTCTTGTTTGTTAGTTGGTTTTTTTGTTCCTGCGGCAAATATAGAATTGACAAGACAATTGAAAAGAGCCATTGGGACACTTTGATGTGCAACTGACTCCCTCCAGATTGCTACTTTGTTGCCCAAGGCAGACCCTCTTGCTTCAGGAGCAGGGAGTGTGGGGGGGTGAGGAGTGGGGGGTATATTGGCCAGGCTTTAATAGGTATTCTCTACTCTTTCTAAGCCTTCAGGAAAGATACCTGCCAGGAGAAGAGGCACCATGTTTGGCATTAGTTTGGGGGACCATGTCCCATAGCCTATCCAACATGCTAATATTCCTGTTGAACTTGCAAAAACACATATACATGTATATCAGACTTTAGATAATCCCTGGCTGGCACCACTGAAGCTATTTAGTTAGCTATTGAACACCTGGAACTGCTGTTAGAAATCATTCCATCTGGCCCAGGATGGTTTACTGCCTGGCCGTGGCTCACCAAGATGGTAGTGGTAGTGAACTTTCCTGGCTGTGTCATCTCAGGCTCCTTTAAGTGGAAATGCTGTGATTTTTTGAAGGTAGGATCTTCTGCAGACAAAGCATGTGATGTTCTGCCACTCCTGGGCTGCGTATGAACCTGCCCTTCTGCCCACATCACTGGGTCCAGACTTGAGGGCAAGTGATGGCTCTAGTGGTGGCTGTTGCCCTCTAAAACTGCTCCTTCTGAATCTCTGGCTTGTTGAGCCAAGTAAGTGATTGTCACCCAACACCTCCCATCACTTGCGGAGCTTTCCCATCCAGCCTGCCTCTGTTACAGACTCTGTCCACACCATACATTTAAACCTCTCCCTATGGAATGCTAGCTCCTAGGAGTATTTCCTAGGATTCTGTGCTTTAAATGTACTTTAAATGTAGACTGTGTATGCAGCCACAGTCTCGGGTGTAATACAGTATCATGACCCCGCCTGACAAATTTGCAAGCTCTGAAAGTGGCCAATTTAGGCTCCTGTCTAGACTCCAAGTTTGCACCAGTTCCAATTCTGATTCTTTAACTTCTGAGGCAAATACATCCCCCAAACCCAGGATTACTGACCTCAGGCCCAGAAGAGTACTTCAGGGTCATGCTCGCTTCAATGCAGGGAGTCAAACCGGGACCAAAACCCAGAACAACCCACCCACTTTTTAAACTGGAACAGAAATTGATCCAGTATCTGAGAACATAAGGAGAGCCTGCTGGATCAGGCCAACAGCTGATCTAGTCCAGCATCCTTGTCTCACTGTGGCCAACCACTTCCCCATGAGAAGCACCCAAGAGCAGCCTTCCCTCCTGTGGTTTCCAGAACCTGGTGTTCATAAGCATACCGTCTCTTCTTTTTCTCCCATATGCTTGGTTATTTTATCTTTAACAAACATGAAGATCCTGATGTTCCAAAATCCAAAGACCTTATGGGACCCCCGACACCACTAAGGACAGTTAAGCAATGCAGTACAATTACTTAGCAGTTACCAGTACTGCAGTGGCAAATTCAGAAGTGCACGGTCCCTTCATGATCGTCAAACAACACCCCCTCACAGCCACATCCCCTTTTCAACTTCCCCTTATCTCACTTGTTCTCCCTGTCATCTCACGAGTCCACACTCCACTACAGCAGACATCCCTAGGAGCTAATCAGCATGAAAGAGAAGGCTGTGTGCAGTATTATTGTGGCAAATTCAGAAATGCAGGGTCCCTTCATAATAGTCAAAGTCACGCCCCCTTTTTTTGCTGCTGGGTTGAGAATGAGATCCTTGTTTTAGTGCCTTCTCTCATAACAGCTGTCCCTATGAGCCAATAAGCATGAAAGGGGAGAGTGTTAGCTACTGAAAAGAGTCTTCTTAGTGGCTCACTTACCTGATGTTATCTTGAGGCTCTTGAGACCCCTTGATGCTTAATCTTCCTGATCTAGGAATCCTCTATTTATACCCAAAAGACCCCCTGGGAGGGGGACCTTATACCTATGTGATCATTAGGTATAATGATAAGAGCATGCCTATCAAATTTGCAGATGATACAAAATTGGGGGGCATAGCTAATACCGTGGAAGACAGAAACAAAATTCAAAGGGACCTTGATAGACTGGAGCATTGGGCTGAAAACAACAGAATAAAATTCAACAGGCATAAATGCAAAGTTCTACACTTAGGAAAAAGAAACCAAATGCACAGTTATAAGATGGGGGATACTTGGCTCAGCAGTACGACATGTGCGAAGGATCTTGGAATTGTCGTTGATCACAAGCTGAATATGAGCCAACAGTGTGATGTGGCTGCAAAAACGGCAAATGCTATATTAGGCTGCATTAACAGAACTATAGTTTCCAAATCACGTGAAGTATTAATTCTCCTCTATTCAGCACTGGTTAGGCCTCATCTTGAGTACTGCGTCCAGTTCTGGTCTCCGCACTTCACGAAGGATGCTGACAAAGTGGAACAGGTTCAGAGGAGGGCAACAAGGATGATCAGGGGACTGGAAACAAAGCCCTATGAGGAGAGACTGAAAGAACTGTTGGTGTGTGTGCGTTGTTGTGTGAAACAGCATACATTACGTTGGAGTTAAGTTGAGCAAGAAACTTCTTCAGAGCATTAGAGCATGTTAAGAGTCTTTTATTAAGACATTATGGTTTAAGGCTTAAGAGTAAATACATGTAGAGTTTCTTCAGTCACCCCCCCTTCTGGGGGTAAACACAGAAGAGAACCTCTCAGTTCAGAGGCATAATACAGAAGACACAACTTACAGACTGTTAGAACTTTTCCTTTCTATCAGATGGTTACCATAGCAACGGCCTTGGCAGCCCGTTCCCAGACTGGGCTAAGACATAACTCCCCCTAATTACAGTTTTGCAGACTTGATGGAAAACAGACTCAGTGACAGTGCGGTTCAATGGTCAACAATCCCCCCATTTTCCCATCATGTCTGTAATTCATTACAACAATAACAACAATACATTTCTCCAATACATCTTGCAGTACATTTTACATTTCAGTACAGTTCAAAATTACATCTCAGTACATTACAGTACATTTCAAAACATCTCTGTACATTTAGCTAGAACTTTATTCAATCAAACTTTGACTGTACACATGTCAAATACAAAGTGTCAGCATCCATTTCCACCAGTTTATGCATTCCAGGACTGGATACTAACCCCACTGTGAATTTTTCAGGTGGTTTCCCTATATTTGATCTTGTAGAACGTCTTAAAGGTACCAGAGCCTCTGCTCTCTCGGCCCCCCCATCTGTGCTTGTGCTTGGCACAGCCTGCGCAGGAGCTTCCATTTCCTCAGCCTTACGTTTCTTCGATCTGCGTTTTGCACAAATGAGCTCATTCAAAGCATCTCTGAGAGGTATTTGTGTGCCTTCCACTTTAATGTCAAGATCTGGCTTAAATGATTGTTTTTCTGTGTCATCTGACCCTGTAAGAACAACTGTTTCCCTTTGATCCCAAGGTTTTTCTGAGACTTTAATGCTTCTGCTCAGAAGTAACTGCTGTGTTTCTGGACACCAAACTCTGAAATATGCATTCTGAAATCCCAAAACAAAACCTTGCTGTGCTCTGGGTGCAAGCTTGCCCCTCCTTTTTCCCTGTGGAATGTGGATCCAGCACCTTGCCCCGAATTTTTGAATGTGTTCTATTTTAGGCTTTCTGCCAGTGATTTTCTCATAAGGAGACATTCCAAGAGCACTGTGTAATACCCTATTGTGAATGTAATTCGCATAAAGAATTGCTTCTGCCCAAAAAGAATTCCCTAAACTGCAATCCATCAGCATGGCTCTCATTGCTTCCTCAAGCACCCTATTTTTGTTCTCTGCAACCCCAGTGGAAGGTTTAATTGCTATTTTCTTACTTGCCAGCACTTCATGCAATGCTTTACCCATGAATTCTTCTCCCTGGCCTGAGTGTATAGCCCCCACCGTGATGCCATGTTGAGTTTCAATTCTCTTAATGAACAGTTTCAGCTTTTGCTCAGCTTCACTTTTCTGCTTAAGCAAATAAACATGAGTGTATTTTGTAAAATCATCAACCAGTACCATAAAGAATTTCGCACCTCCTCGTGAAGCATTTATTGGCCCTGATAAATCAACATGAACTAGCTGGTAGGGAGCTGTTGTGGTTCTTTCAGCCTCCCGGTTAATTGGTGCAATAGTCATTTTAGCTTTATGACAAGAATCACAATCCATTAACTGTCCACAATCTCTTAAACGCATGTCTTCACTATGCATTGGGGTTTTCTTAATCGTGTCAAGGTTTGCATGCCCCAGCCTTTGATGCCATTCATGAACGCAGCCCTGATGTACCTGTGTCTCAGCATTTAACACAGCTTGACTGCTCTTTATTACAAACTGTGAATCATTAAGGCTTCCCTGCAAACACACTTGATCTCCCCTCATTATATAACATTGGTCTTTGTGGAAAAATATGGAAAAATCACAACTCACCAGTTTTCTGACTGACAATATGTTATGAGCCAATTCCGGAACAAACAAACAATCTGACATCCCAAGTTTATCAAATCTCACCAGTCCACGGGCTTCCACCCTTTTACGCGATCCATCAGCAAGTTGCACAAAATCCTGCACTTTTTCTGAAGTGTAAAACAAACTTCTGTCTTTAATTAATATATGGCTTGCCCCACTGTCAAGAAGCCAATTAACAGGTCCTAAATCTTGAGACTTCTGTTTACAAACAAAGTTCACACTTCCCTGCTTCAAGCCTCCGTCCCTGGAGTTTCGCTTGACTGCACAGTCCCGCTGGAGATGCCGTCGAGCTCTGCAAATAAAACAAGCCTTCAGCCTCTGCTGTTCCTGCTTGTTTTCCTGTCTGCTGCTGCTTTCTTCTTTCAGCTTGGCTCTTTGCTTTTCCTCAGCACTTTTCGCCTCTTGTCTCTGCTGCCATTCCTGGGTCAGCTTTTCCTCAATAAAGGCAACGTTCAGACCTCCATCAGGCATGGCTTCGAAAGCCATGACCATATTATTCCAAGTCCCATCGAGCAAAGCCAGGATCAGATAGGTCTTCTGAAGTTCAGAGTGTTCAACGCCTCGGTCCGTCAACTCAGCAAACAGGCGTCTGAATTCCGTGAGATGCTCACACATTTCGCACTCACCCGTGAAGCGCATTTGATAAAGCTTCCGTGCCAAACACAATCTAGATCCCGCAGTCTGTTGCACATGAAGAGCCTCCAACACGTCCCACATCTGTTTGGCGTTTATAACATCTCTCACGTGTAGCAGTTGAGAGTCAGATAGAGCCAGAAGTATAAAAGCCTGCGCCTTCTGATCTCTATGCATCCAGGCCGCGGTCAGTACCGCCGGAGGGGGTCCATCTATAATGTCCCATAAATCCTCTTTTATCAGCAAAGCCCTCATCCTCGGCTTCCAGCTGGCAAAATTCTTTTCCGTCAATCTTTCCATTGGCAAGCCTCCCCCAGACAGGTTTACAGCCATGTTGCTCACCTCTGTCTGGTACAATCAATCAAGCTGCCCTCTGGAACTCCATCTGCCGTTCAGACCAGCAACTTACTCCCGTGTAATGCGCTGTGGATCTGGGCCCATAACCCCTGTTGGCGTGTGTGCATTGTTGTGTGAAACAGCATACATTACGTTGGAGTTAAGTTGAGCAAGAAACTTCTTCAGAGCATTAGAGCATGTTAAGAGTCTTTTATTAAGACATTATGGCTTAAGGCTTAAGAGTAAATACATGTAGAGTTTCTTCAGTCACCCCCCCCTCTGGGGGTAAACACAGAAGAGAACCTCTTAGTTCAGAGGCATAATACAGAAGACACAACTTACAGACTCTGTTAGAACTTTCCCAGTCTATCAGATGGTTACCATAGCAACAGCCTTGGCAGCCCGTTCCCAGACTGGGCTAAGACATAACTCCCCCTAGTTACAGTTTTGCAGACTTGATGGAAAACAGACTCAGTGACAGTGCGGTTCAATGGTCAACAAGAACTGGGCATGTTTAGCCTGGAGAAGAGAAGACTGAGGGGGGATACAATAGCACTCTTCAAGTACATGAAAGGTTGTCACATAGAGGAGGGCTGGGATCTCTTCTCGATCGTCCCAGAGTGCAGGACACAGAATAATGGGCTCAAGTTGCAGGAAGCCAGATTTCTACTGGACATCAGGAAAAACTTCTTAACTGTTAGAGCCATACGACAATGGAATTCAAGAGGCAGCTGGACAGCCATCTGTGGGGAATGCTTTGATTTGGATTTCTGCATTTCTACGCAGGGGGTTGGACTTGATGGCCTTATAGGCCCTTTCCAACTCTACTATTCTATGATGATCTTCCCAGCACCCAGGTTGCTGGGTTCTCACACAAGTGACTTTTGTTTATCTTTCTTGACCCTGAATTTGGGCTGGGAAAACAGCTGTGATGTTTATTCCCAGCCCTTGTCTGTGCTTTAGTTTGACTAACAAGAGTCTTTCTTTGATTCTTGTTTACATAAGCAGGGTGAGAGCATTTGCAAACCAATTAAGATCACTGTCCCTTCTCAGCTTGGGCAAGCCATAAACAAGCCCACCTGGGCAAGCAGGGGTGTGAAACGAGCTGGATTGTTTTGGTTAATTGAACAAGGTTTCCCAAGCTCTGTTTTTGAACACAGAAAGAAAACTTCTTTCTCAGCTTATTACAGCCGATGTCAGGAAGCTGTGCTGTGACCCTGCAGGGCTCTTCTTATGTTCTTATGTTCCCAACAGAAATACTTTCATGCCTAATTGATGTTTGTTTAAAAGCAGCAAGCATAATGCTGCATACTGAGAAATGTTCACAATGTATGAAAATAAGCCATGTCAGCAGTGTAAACTGGTTCATTGAACTCTAGGAGAATGTCATGCCAGGTCGCTTTAAACTGTGGTATGCAAACACTTTCCCTTATGACTTGTTCAGCGCCAATAAACTGTAATCTTACCTTTCCTCTTAATCATTTCCTTCTTTTAAAACTTAATGACTACTACCACAACAAACAAAACATGCTAAACCCAGAGAATTCTTGTGGTTTTCTATTCTTTTTTTTATCATTAATTTTTATTCAAAGTTTCAAAAAACAAAACAGAACAAAACAAACAAAACAAAAACAAATTAATAACTAATACAATACAATAAAATGTTGACTTCCGATTTGTCGCAGATCAGTTATAGATCTATAATATATAACAAACCTGTCTCTTAATATATTACAAAATCACTTTCCTCCAGTAGTCATCTTAATTAATCATCAAATCTCATTAACATTACTTTATTCTTTCCGCAAAAAGTCAAAGAGAGGCTTCCACTCCTTGAGAAATATATCCATCAATTTTTCTCCAAATAAACATGTCAATTAATCCATCTCATCAAGTCTGCTAGGTCCAGTAGTTTCAATAGCCATTCTCAGTGTTAATTCCATCTTCCATCTCCATCCTTGCACCCATAATAATCTTGCTGCCATAGTCATAGTAGTCATATAATAAAAGTCTGATAGGAATTTCTTTCATCACAAATATTTCCTTGCCATCAATTCCGAATGTACCACTGAAATGTTGTTGTAAAGTTGCATCTCTGCTCCTCCTTTCCACAGAATGCACCATCACATCTCCCGAGAGTTTTTCCATTGTCACACATCTGGAATTAATTCTGTAAACTTTCTCCATTTCAAGTTCCATCAAATCCTTCCAATCCAGGAATTTTTTTGAACCGTCGATATCTTTATCTCTAATCTCTTCACCGATTCCTTCAAGGACGGTGCTGAATTCCAAACAGTGATATTTGTCTCCAGGATCCATCACAGCCATAAAATCCAAATCTTTTTCCAAGTCTATATTTGATATATCTATTCCAATCTCCAGGGCTTGAACCTTTCCTTTAATTTTTATTTCATCTTCTTTTATTTGTCCAGCCGTATCTTTGGTCTCATCCACCTCCCCTCTCAAAGAATCCTGAATTTCCATCAGGTCCTGTCTCATTTTGCCAAATTCACTTTTCATCTCTTGTCTGCTCTGTCTCAGCTCCTGTCTCACCAGCTTAATCTCATTCATTATTTTCTGAAACATATCTAAATAGAGAACCCCTTCCTGTACATCCAGGGTCTCAGCCACCTTCTTGATTGTCATTCTTAACTATTCCCAAGCAAAGAACAGTTTATTTCTTTTTCCAGTCACAAAGGAGTTAATCCTCCAAGCCTGCTGACATCACCCTCTAGACAGCACAAACCGCCTTATCTCTTATGTGTCCAAAAGTGCAAAACTAATTTAGTTCACAGCATCCAAAAAATTAATGGCATAAAAAGTAAGCAGATTCATCAAAAAAAAAAAAAGTAGACCAGAAAAAATAGTCTCAAATGTCATAAAATCAGATTTCCTCTTTAGATTAGTTGCCCCTCATCCGTTTATATCTTTAAAATGCTCAATTCCATGCCAGCTTTTTGCAATAAAAAACAAAGATAGGCTATTTCGATTTTCTTCCTCCTTAATTCCGTGTATATGAGAGAAAGTTATAACTCACCCAGGGATTCTTTGTTGCCGATCCTTTAACAAATCTCTTTTATTGTAACGATAACAAAGTGATAAGTGTAGATAGAAGAATGCTTGCCTGTTAGAATACGTTTTTCTTTAAAGAAAAAAAAAGTCTTGCTTAATCAGTTTGAGCTTGCTTGAAATTCCTGGCTCCGTCCGACGTTGCTGGCAGGTCCTTCGTTCCTAATGAATTCAAGTCCCCCAACAAACACAACGAAGCTTGTGGATAATCTCTTCGTTTCTCCCTTGCCTGGGAGAAAGTTTTTACCAGTAAAAAAAAAACCTTTTGGCTGGTTTTAAAACTGAAAAAGCTTCCTCTGAGATGAGAGCTCGCCTCAGAGGCAAGCACAAGCTAAGCAGTCCTTCCCAGAAGTCCTAAGCAATCCTTCCCGGATTTCTATTCTAAAGCCCTGATAGCGGTTAAGGTGTTGGACCTGGGAGAGCAGGGTTCGAATCCCCACATAGCCATGAAGCTCCCTGGGTGACCTTGGGCCAGTCACTGCCTCTCAGCCTCATGGAAACCCTGTTCAGAGGGCGCTAGAAGTCGGGATCGACTTGAAGGCAGTATGGGTCGGGATAGGTTGTATTTAGGAAAAGGTTGCATTTACAATCACATTCATCTTAAAATATTTAAAATGTTTCTTCTCATGCTTGTTAAATGGAACACACTCTTTCAGTATTTTAAAAATCACTTTTGAAATTCACAAGCTTGTTTTAGAAACTTTACTGATATCAAGTCAACACTACATATTAATTATTATTTTGGTAACTATCCAGCAGGAGAGTCTAGGGCAGCACTACTGCCAGGTTTATACATAATTTTATCAATACGAAACTTTCAGATGGATTTTTCAGACACAAGACACCGCCCTGGGCTCCTGCTGGGAGGAAGGGTGGGATATAAATAAATAAATAAATAAATAAAGACACATGCTCTTCAATTCCTCCCTTAGTTTTTGATAAGCTGTACCTAGAAGCTGTACCTAGATAAGATATGCTTCTTCTAAAATATATTTCCCACATTTTTTCTGAAGAGAGATTGGTTCCATAATTAATTTTGGACTGATCCTCTACATGTTGACTTTGCAATCTGCTCCCCGGCTCTGCTTCCTCCTAGCTAAATGCATGCAGGATTGCTGCCCATTTCCCATAGCCTTGACCACAGTTACTTTGATAAAAACAACATAGGACAAAATGTTGAAGGCATGGAAGCTTCCCTCATCAAGGTAAAAACTTTCAGGGAGAGAGTTTGATCTAAACCAGGTTTGAGGAACCTTTCACCTTTCAGATGTTGCTGAACTACAGCTTCCATCAGCCCTAGCAAGCATTGCCAGTGGCCAGGGATGATGATGGGGGAGTTGTAGTTCAGCAACATCTGGAGGACCAAAGGCCCCTTTTGCTTACTCTAAACTAATACAGGAAGAAGGGGAGCCAGCAGGCAAGAACAACTGCAAAAACTGACGACAAATGCCTGAGGTGAAGGGGGAAAATCCAAAGAATATCTAGCATTCTAGCAAGGTTCTCTTCTCCCCAGCCCAGCTGAAAGAGGCAGTCATGCTGCCAAATCGCATATCCTCCTCCTGCCTCTGTTGATGCCCAGGATATAAATATGTTCCAGAGGAAAGGGGTGGGAGACAGAGAGGGAAGGAAGGAGTTTATAAAACAAACTACAAAGAAGAGGATGGGATGAAAAATAGGGGGGCAACAGCAAGGTACAACCCTCCCACTGAGGAGGAAGCAGAAGAAGAGCAGGAGCAGTCAGGCTGAAGTTAAGAAACACAGAGAGAGAGAGAGAGAGAAAGAGGGGGGGGGGAGACAGAACCAGCGAGGGTAGGTGGATTCTGCTAGAAGACACTGATCAGGAGGAAATCCCAAATAATCCCACCATCTGCACACAGTGAACAGCAGGCCAGCCACAAGCACTGCGTGAATGACTGAGTCGGTGGTCTGGGTGTGAGCAGCTGAAACATACTGTTGCAGGTGTAGATACTATGTTTTCAGCAGCCAACAGTGTGACTGTTGGGGGGCATTATCAACAAATGCCCCACTAGACACAAACAACGGAGTCCTCATTGACCAAGGCAGTGATATTAGTGACAAGAAGAGTTATTTCAATCAAAGACCACAGTTCTTCAATCAAGTGGGGGCTGGGCTGGGCTACTTGGCCTCTCATGTGGCCCCCTTCCAACACTATAATTCTGAGATTTTTTTGTGTAGTGAAAAGTTGTATTAAGTGCCAGTCAATCAAGTAGAAAATATGCCTGATGAAGTTCTGCCTGTCTCACCACCAGACATAGAGCTTGTGCTACCTTCGACCACATCTTCCTATAGTATTGCTTAAGTCTTTCTACGCTTTTCCAGATGCAAAATCTAACACTGCTTCTGACACCACCTGAGAGGCGTGTAGTTCCTACCTTCCACTTGTAGGCTTGAAATTCTGCAGCTTGCATGCCAGAACAGCAAAGGTTCTCCGCCTCAGACATTTCTAATGATGTTAAATTTATCACACAGACCAAAATCCTGCTCCTCCACACGTGCTCACCAAGAATGGGAGGCTCCGGGGCCAACAGGTCAAAGTCAGCGGTGCTGAGAGAAATGTAGATGTTTTTCTTGGAGTTCCCTATGCAAAACCACCTGTTGGATCTTTGCGGTTTTCCCAACCACAGCCGGCTGAACCTTGGAGCCATCTCAGAGATGCAACATCCCACCCACCCATGTAAGTCAGAAGTAGGAACTATTTGGTAACCCTGATTAAGTATTACTTGCTGTCATGGGATGGTTAGAAGAGTTGGCCCAACTCTAGTCCTTCCTGCAATGCCCTTCTGACCACACTGGTGTGTGTGCGTCTGAGAGAGAGAGAGAGAGAGGTCACTGTTCTCTATACTACTTGCCTCCAATATGCAGATTAATTGTGCTCAATATGAACTTGCAAGAGATTGGGGCAGAACATGGAGGAACACTCTGGGATATGCCTACATGACTTCACAGAACCTGCATTTCCTGGGTGGTGTTAGGGATATGCAAGGGAACTCAGTGGTCTGAACTGCATGTGGCAGTGTGTGTATTTACCTAAGCAGCAGGTTTTTACACTGCATTTAAATCACTGAGATACAAGAAAAAGCTACTTTATTTATAGAAATACATAATAGATAGGAAAGGCATACCTAGGAGACAAGGGAAGGTTGGGGGATGTTGACCTGGTGCTCAATGGGGTACAATTGCCCCTGAAAGACCAGGTCCGCAGCCTGGGGGTCATTCTTGACTCCCAGCTGTCCATGGAGGCTCAGGTCTCGGCTGTGAGCCAGGCGGCACTGTATCATCTCCATCTGATACGGAGGCTGCGCCCCTGCCTTCCCAGTCATCTGCTCCCATCGGTGGTACATGCCCTGGTCTCTTGCCTAGACTACTGTAATGCGCTCTATGTGGGGTTACCCTTGAAAATGGTCCGGAAGCTGCAACTGGTACAGAATGCAGCCGCTCGCCTGATTAAAGGTAGCCACCGGCAAGATCACATCACTCCAGTGCTGAAGGAGTTGCACTGGTTACCGGTTGTTTTCCGGGCCCAATTCAAGGTGTTGGTCCTGACCTTTAAAACCCTATACGGTTTTGGCCCAGTCTATCTGAAGGAGCGCCTCCAGCATCAGCAGCAATACCGCCCAACAAGATCGGCCTCAAAAGGCCTTCTGTCTATCCCACCAGTTAAAACAGCTAGACTGGTGAGGACTAGGGAGAGGGCTTTTTCAATTGTGGCCCCCACTTTGTGGAATTCCCTCCCAAATGATCTCCGCCATGCCCCCTCTATGATGAGCTTCTGCAGGGCCTTGAAGACCAGGCTCTTCAGGCAGGCTTTTTGGGTGGGTTAGGTTTTATTATTATTGTTGAGATTTTTAATGTTTTAATGTATTTGTATATTTTTATTTTGTACGTCGCCCAGAGTGGCTGGACAACCAGCCAGATGGGCGACTAATAAATTTAATAAAATAAATAAATAAATAAATAGTTCCAACTAATTAACTAAGCTGGAGGTGCAACGCCCAGACTTGGGTATTGCCCTCATGACTCAGGAGAGAGAGCAAAGACAAAGATATCTCCTCTCTCCTGGGACAGTTGAAGAAGAAGACAAAGGAAGGAGGGGCAGGTCAGCTTCCCTGGGCATATCAGTTTACAAGAAGGAAGTCAGGCAGAGAAGAGCACAGGTAAAGGTAAGCAAGCCAAGCCAGCTGGAGGACCTTAACCCTATCTTCTTTCTGGAATACAAACAAAAGAACCCAAACAGGAGTTGCTCTTGCCCCACTTCCAACAGATGGAGAGCAGGAGTGAGCAATGCACAGCTTTAAATGCACAAGCTAGTGAGCACAGTATAAAGGTCATCAGGAAAGACCTGCTAGCTCCTATCAGAAAAAGCATGCTCTCTTACAGCCTAGGAGATTTCAGGCTTTCTGACTCACATACACAAGGCTCCCTCCCTCTGCAAGGCAGAGACACACAGGTAGAGGAACTTCGTGCAGATTATTTTATTAATTTATGAATAATCTTTCACATGAGGCTCAAGGTGATTTACAAATATGCCATAAAAAGAACTAAAAATAGTTCAAAAACAAATATAGGTTTAAAAAATACAAAAGGAATACCTAAGGTAAAGATCTTTCCATTCAGCTGGAAAATTTTGTTGAAACTAAAATGGTGTAGTGGTTAAGGTGTTGGACTATGACCTGGGAGTCCAGGGTTCAAATCCCCACACAGCCATGAAGCTCACTGGGTGACCTTGGGCCAGTCACTGGCTCTCAGCCTCAGAGGGAGGCAATGGCAAACCCCCTCTGAATACCGCTTACCATGAAAACCCTATTCGTAGGGTCGCCATAAGTCAGAATCGACTTGAAGGCAGTCCATTTCCATTTCAAAATGTCTCAGTTGTTTCCAAAAAGTACCTGTCACATCTCAACAGGAATGTTCTTCCACAGGACAGGGTAGTCACACTGAAAGCCCTGCTTCAAGTTATGGTGGAGTAGGCTACTGATATTTTTGGAACTTCAAGGAGAAATTCTCCTGCAGAATGCAGTGACCTCATGTTATATAAGGGACTCACAGCCCTATACCAGGCCTTGGTTGGGGATTCTAAGGAATCAAAATAATCAGTGCAGTTTTGAAAGGTTCAGTCCAGTGTCCTGATTCAAAATAGCATCCAATTATATGCAGACATGGATGGAATCCTGCTCCTGGATTGGATCTCAGAACCATCATGCAAAGTATGGTTAAAATCAGTGAAGTTTCAAAAGCTTCAAACTGCCATTTGGATCAAAGCAGAGAGTGAGAATAAAGTGACAGTTCGCCTAAACGGAGAAATGTAGGAAGTGGAGTCCTCCAAGGATTGATACTGAGACCTGTGCTTTTAAATTATTCATAAATGATTTAGAGATAGGGGTGAGCAATGAGGTAGCCAAAACTGTAAAACATGTATTTGATTAATAAGGGCAAGGGGACTTGCAGGTGCCAAGGGAGATGTTTGCCAGGACACCCACAGATGTGAACCCCAAATCCATGAGCTAGAGGGAGCCCCCAGCTGACAAAGTGTCAAGGTGAGTTAAGCAGCAGAGTGAGTTTGGCAGCAGGATGAGGAGGCCAGGCCCCCCACGCTGCCTGTCTGGCCCTCGACCTGAACAAAACCTCAGCTTTCAATAAATTAACTCAATAAGCTACAAAAACAATTATGCAGGTAGGAAGCCAGCAGGGGCGTGGGGGCTTTCCAGTGTTTTGCACTGTATGTAACATGTACATCTACATGCCATGGATGTGCTCTTGGGTGTAATGAGCTCCTGGCTCACCAGGAACAAATTTGCTTCCTTGAGGCAAAGGTGGGTGACCTGAAGAGGCTGGGAGAGGCAGAGAGGTCTGTGGATGAGGCCTTCGGGGACATCATAGCTGTGTCCCACTCCAAGGATGACAGTTCTCCTGCTATCATGGGCCTTGGGGAAGGACAGCATCCATCTGAGGAAGAGGGAAATGATCCCTTAGAAGGGACCCATTCATTGGGGGACTTGTGCTGAGGGTAGCGGGTTATTTGATCATTAGGAACATAGATAGTGGGGTGTGTGACGGCTGTGCAGACCACAAGGTTATTTGCCTGCCTGGCGCAATGGTTGTGGATGCCGCCCATTGTCTAGATAGCTTGGTAGATAGTGGTGGGGAGGAATCCGTGGTCTTAGAATCATAGAATCATAGAGTTGGAAGGGGACTTGTAGGCCATCGAGTCCAACCCCCTGCTCACAGCAGGAAATCCACAGCTAGAGCATCTCCCGCAGATAGCTGTCCAGCCTCTGGCACCAATGACATGGGGAAGTGCAGGTCCTGGAAGCAAAATGTAGGTTGTTGGTAGGATGCTGAAAGACAGGACCTCTGTAATGCTGCCGGTCCCACATACAGGGCCAGCGAGAGAGGGCCTGCTTTGTAGTCTCACTGTGTGGATGAGGCAATGGTGTCAGCAGGAGGGGATTTGGATTTGTTAGACACTGGGGAACATTTTGGGACAAGCCAGGCCTGTACAAACAGGATGGGCTCTACTTGAACTGGGATGGAACCAGACTGCTGGTGCTCAAAATCAAAAAGGTGACAGAGCTGACTGAGAGGGGGAAAGGCAGCAGGACCTGAGGAGGGAGTGAACAGAACAAATCTCCCTCCTGAGTAAAAGATAAGAAATGATGACAAATTAAATGAGGTAGGCCTAGAACTAGGCACTGTGAATGCAGAGGCAGATGATAGCAATTCAGAGCGGCCATGGTACCACAGACCAAACCATAATGCTAGAAACCTCTGAGCCAAGATGGGAGAATTGGAGTACTTGGTCTTAGAGGACATAGTGAGCATAACGGAAACCTGGTGGAATGGAGGAAACCAGTGGGACACAGTTATCCCTGGATATAAACTATAGTGGAAGGACAGAGAAGGACGTGTCACTCTTTACTTGAAAGAGGGTATTGAATCCAGGAAGCTAGAAACCTCCAAAGAGGAAGGCTCCTCCACAGAATCAATGTGGGTGATGCTGCTGCACCCCAACAGCAACTTAGTACGTTCTATCACCCCCCTGAGCAAAATGCTCAGGGAGACCTTGAGATGAGAAATGAAACCAAGGAAGCATCCAAACTAGGAAATGTTATAGTAATAGGGGACTTCAACCACCCTGACATAGACTGGCTAAATATGTATACCAGTCACAAAAAAATGGTGAAATTTCTAGGTAGTCTAAATCAGTGGTTCCCAACCTTTATGAGTACGGGCAAACCTCTGTAACCTCAAAAAATTTTGTGACCCCCACATGTTATTTGTTGCTTCTTCTTCTGCTGCTACTCTGGCCTTCGCCACAACTTTAACGCAGGTGGAGAAACAGGCAGAAGAGAGAAATCTGCATGGCAGGAAATTAAACCCCAATAAACATGTAATAAATTAAAACACACAGTTCAAGCAGGCCTATAGGCAAAATCAAAATAGGAGCAAACGTGGGTGCCAGGGGTGGGGGCAGGCGAGTGCGAGTGGGCAGCGGCAGAAATACAAGAGAGATGGAAGTGATACGAAGGGAGGGGCAGGGCTAGAGGGAGGAAAGGCATGTCACATTATGTGGGGGGAGAGGTTCAGTGGGTCAAAAGAAGGCAGCAAGTAAGAGGCAGGAGCTGCTGGAAGAGCAAAGAGGAGCAGCCACATGGGAGGGAGGGCTCTTGGGGCATGAGGGCGGGGAGGGAGGGTTGGAGTAAAGTGGGCCGTGTGTCCATTCTAGGTGCTTCGTTTCTCAGTGACCTCTGGTGGCAGGGAGACCTCAAAACAAGTGCACATGGTCTCACTCCTCTTCTTTCTCTCGCTCCCCCTCCGGTACCCCTACACCAAAGGGAGGGTGTCCCATGGGAGGGAGGAGAGGGAAGCAGACAGCGAGTGCGAGGATGGCATCCTCAGCCGCTGCCTCTTTCTCTCCCTCTCTTTCTGAGGCAAAGGTGAGCAGTGACCTCCCATTTTTTTCTGCCCCCCATCATCACCCCTTCCCCTTAGTCTGGTACTGGCCTGTGTGGGGCTACAGGAAAATGCACGGGAGGGGAGAGTGTGCTGCCGCTGCTGTGTGCCTCTTTCTGTGTTGTTCACACTGCAGGAGTCTGGTGGGTTACGGGAAGGGGTTGCAAGAGGGCCAGTGGACCCCCCTGCACACACACACGCCGCTCAGTACCTGTTTGCCACCATGTCTGCGCTCTCCTTCTGCTATTGCTGCCGCCGCCACAAGTCTGTGCTGCATGCAAAAGCTGGGACTACCCTTCTCCATAAGGGGTTAAGGAGCTGGGAGCTCCAGAAGGACAGTCAGCAGCTGGTCTCCTTGAGGGCAGGGTGAGGAGCCAGGAATGGAAGCCGCTCACACTTGCTCAGTTTGTTCAGCCATCCTGAAGACATTTTTAAAATAATAATTCCTTTCTTGGCTCTTTGTGGGCCCCCCAGGATGACTTCCCAGCCCCTCTGGGGGTCATGGACCCCAGGTTGGGAATCTCTGCTCTAAATTACTGTGCCATAACCTGGCAGGATATGTTCTTGATAAATCCACATTGGCTCCTAGTAATGAATGCATTGGTTTCAAGGTGCTTCCAGACTGACCCCTTTATAATCTGCTCCAGAATTTTCAGGGGTCGATGTCAGGCTGACTGGTCTGTAGTTCCCAGATTCCTCCTTTTTGCCCTTTTTGAAGAGAGGGACAATATTAGCCTTTGTCCAGTCATCTGGCTCTTCACCCATCCTCCATGATTTTGGACAGAGAATAGACAGTGGTTCCAAGAGTTCTTCAGCCAGTTCCCTCAATACTCTAGGATGCAGTTCATTGGGACCTGAAGATTTGAACTCGTTCAAAGTGATTTGGTATTCCATGACCTTTAGTCTATTAATCTCAAGCTACAGCCCTGCCTCTTTAACTTCATATTTGCCAGGAGACCCTCTTGTGGGAGAAGACTGAGACAAAGTAGGAATTCAGCACTTCTACCTTTTCTTTGTCATCTGTTATCATTTTGCCATCCTCATGGAGTAGCTATACCACCAATTCTTTTATCTATCTTTTACTATGGATGTAGCTGAAGAAAGCTTTTTTGTTGCTTTTGTTGTCTCCCAGCATGTAGAAGAACAAGCCTTGCTGAAGCAGAACCAGTCCAGCTTCTGCAAGGGTACCTTTTGTCTCACCAACCTTTGAGAGTCTCAACAAGCGTATAGATAGACATGAGCCAGCTGACATAGTGTACTTGGATTTTCAAAAAGCTTTCAACCAGGTACCTCATGAAAGATTCCTGAGTAAGCTCAGCAGTCATGGAATAAGAGGAGAGGCCCTTTTGTGGATCAGGAATTGGTTAAGCAGCAGGGAGCAGAGGGTAGGAATAAATTGACAGTTCTTTCAATGGAGGGATGTAGAATGTGGGGTCTCCCAGCGGGTCCCTATTGGGACCTATGCTTTTGAACTTGTTCATACACCATCTAGAGTTAGGGGTGAGCAGCGAGGTAGTCAAGTTTGCTGATGATACTAAATTGTTCAGGGGCATTAAAACAAAAAGAGATTGTGAAGAGCTCCAAACTGAGTTGAATGGGCAGTAAAATGGCAAAGGCAATTTAATCTGAGCAAGTGTAAAGTGATGCATGTTGGGGCAAAAAAATCTTAATTCCACATATACGCTCATGGGGTCTGAACTGGTGGTGACTGACCTGGAATGAGACCTTCAGATCTTAGCAGACAGCTCAATGAAGATGTTGACCCAGTGTGCGGCAGCTGTGAAAAAAGCAAATTCCATATTAGGGATCATTAGGAAAAGTATCCAAAATAAAACTGCCATTGTCATAATGCCATTATACAAAACTATGGTGTGACTGCATTTGGAATACTGTGTACAGTTCTGGTTGCCTCACCTCCAAAAGGCTATTGTAGAACTGGAAAAGGTTAAGAAAAGGGCAACCCAAACGATCAAGGCAGTGGAGCTACTCCCTTGTGAGGAGAGGTTGCAGCATTTGGGGCTTTTTAGTTTAGAGGTGCTGGACTAGATGGGCCACTGGCTTGATCTGGCTTAGGGTCTTATGTAAGGTGTACAGCTATAAATAAAATTGAAGAGGTGCATATGTAAATCCTGGCCAACCAATCCAATATCCAGGAAATATCCAGGAAGCAAGAAACAAGAAGCCCTCGGCAGGCAGACCATCCTCTTGTTGTAGGAGGGAGGGGCTCACAGAGCAAAGGGTGGGTCACTTGGGAGGCTGGTTATAGAGGCTTGGTGGCCCTTGTGTGACATCACAGGAAAAGGTCAGATCAGAAACTGGAACGCTGTGGTCAGGCAACTGCCCTGGTTCCAGCTCTTTAAAGGTGTTCTCTCCATGCATTAAGTCATGCCACACTTTGATTCCTCCTACTCCTATTATGGCGGTGAGAATTCTACTCAATTGGTGTTTGTCAAATATGAGAAGCTTTGTTGCTCTCAGTGTACTGAATACAATTCTTTATTTTATTTCTTTGTCCAGATGTCTGCAGGATCCATTGGTGGGACAAGCTCTGTCAGATGCTTTTAGTAATGAAAAGGAACCAGTCTCTTTGGGCGTTTCTGAGGATTGTCTATATTTAAACATCTTCACGCCGACCCGTTCTGACATGAAAACAAGGTTTCCAGTAAGCTACAGTTCTCTGAAGTGCTTTTCACTCCCTATTATCTTGTCTTGGCCAAGTTTCCCGCATTTAATGGCTTGCTCTTTTCTCTCTGAGATTTGGAAACTCTCAGATTATTGTGCATTATTATCAGACGCCAAAGGCATCTAATCTTCTTTGTAACTTACACTTTCTTGGTGTTCAGAAATGGCAGTCCAGGAAAGAATCACAGCCTAGACTCTGCCAACTTCACTGAATTAAGTAAATAATATAAAATATACTAATGCCAAATAGTCCCAGTTATAAGACTGACATAGATGCACTTGAATGCATCTAATCTAGTGGGGAACCACAAAGGATACCTTCCCTATGATATGAAAGCATCTATTGTGTAGTTTTATGTTTTAGAAGGACTGCCTACTTCATCTGGGGGGAGGAGCTAGATCACATGTACATTTGAACATTTATTTGGCTTTGATGGAGAAAGCTGAGTAATGCTATAGCATGAGCCCCAAATCCTATCTTTACTTTCAGGTGATGGTCTGGATCCATGGAGGAGGTTTATTGGTAGGAGGAGCAGCCACATATAATGGGTCTGCATTGGCAGCTTATGAAAATGTGGTGGTGGCAGCAATTCAATACCGGCTGGGCATTCTTGGTTTTTATAGGTAAGTCTTACGGCCCCTTCAAAACTGTCTCTACCACAGCAGATGAGCAGAAGGGAAGGTCCCCATGGTGCTTATCTCAGGGACTGGAGAACAGCCTCTTACCTACAGGCCATACATGCTAGTTCACTTTACCCTCCCTAGCTGGGGGTGGAGGTGCAGAACAGGTTGTGTAGTGGCGGGCAGCTTTTTATTGTCCATACTGGAGTGCCACAGGGGAAAAGAAGGCTGGTTTTTCCAGTTTGGGTGGCATGCTGCAGCCTCAAAGAGTGAATGCTCTCCTTGTGGAGGGGGAGGAAGGTGGGGTGGGCAGCCAAATTGTTGTGCCGCTGGGCCCAGTTCAGGCTTGATGCCATCATGTAATGGCTCTGGGGCTGGCTTGGGTTCCAGTGCATCCCAGGGCAATTCAGTCCTCCCTGGACCTGGAGCACCTGCTTTTCAGCTTTCTTTGGGCTGCCACTGGTAGGATTCTGCCGGCGGCACTTTTACCTGCCCGTTCAGCAGGTGGAAGGGGGAGCTCTGTGCTGGTGAAGGAACAATGGAATCATTTTGCAGGTGGCAGTCAGCAGGGCTGTGTGGAGGAGGGACACCTCTGCTCAATCCAACCTGCCCCATAGCCCGGCACAAAGGGCTTTGCATTATGCTCTTACTCTCTAAAAGTGTGTTTAGGATTGCAGTCTTAATAGCCCTGTTTTAAGGTCACAACATCCTATAGTGTCGGGACATACTCTTGATTTGATCTTCGCCACTGGGCATGGAGATGGTGATCTGGTGGTTGGGGATTTGTCATCTACCCCATTGTCATGGACAGATCACCACTTGCTGAAGTTTAGGCTCACAGCGACCCTTTCCCTCTGCAAGGGTGGGGGACCTATTAAATTGGTCCGCCCCCGGAGACTAATGGATCCTGAGGGTTTCCAAAGGGCTCTGGGGGATTTTCCGACTGAGAAGACTGGCGCTCCTGTCGAAGCCCTGGTTGGATTGTGGAATACGGAGCTGACCCGGGCGGTTGACACGATCACTCCCATGCGCCCCCTCCTATGTAGAGCTCATACAGCTCCATGGTATACCGTAGAGCTGAGAGTGATGAAGCAAGAGAGGAGGAGGCTTGAGTGCAGATGGAGGCGAACTCCTGACGAATGCAATTATGCTTTGGTAAGTGCTTCTTCTAAGCGGTATATAGTAGCGGTGAGGGCAGCAAAAAAGAGATATTTTGCTGCCAAAATTAAGGCATCTCTCTCCCGCCCGGCGGAGCTCTTTAAAATTGTACGAGGGCTTTTACATTCTGGCCCTCGGGATATTATGGATTCATCTGTAGCCCGCTGTGATGAGTTCGCGAGGCACTTCCAGGATAAGATCGCATGCATTCGCCGGGACTTAGACTCCAATGTTATGACAGTGAGTTCCAACGAAGCATCCAGAACGCGGTCTTGTCCTTATTTATTGGATGAGTTTCAGTCTGTACAGCTTTTTTTTTTTTTTTTTTTTTTTTTCAATAATTTTTATTCAGATTTTCATAAAACATACAAGACAAAATCATAAAACATTCAAAGACAAAAAACAAAATCAAAAATAGTTAAACAAAAAGAAAAAAAGAAAAGAAGAAAAGAAAAAAAAAAAAACAAAAATAAAAAATAAAGAGTAAAATATTGACTTCCCATTTGTCAAAGATCAAATCAGTTATAAGTCTATAATATATAGCAATCCTGTCTCTTAAGTCATATTATAAAATCACTTTCCTCCAGTAGTTATCTTACTTAATCATCAAATCTCATAAACATTACTTTATTCTTTCCACAAAAAGTCAAAGAGAGGTTTCAATTCTTTAAGAAATATATCTATCAATTTTTTTTTCCAGATAAGCATATCGATTAATCCATCTCATTACTAATTATGATAATCTTATTGTCATAACCATAGTCAAAATAAACATTTCAATTAATCCATCACATCAGAATCTGTTAGGTTCAGTAATTTCAGTAGCCATTGTTCTATTATCTCTATTAGTTCCATTTTCCATCTTCCATCTTCAGTAGTCTTGTTAAGTCCAGTAATTTCAATATCCAATCTTCCATTATCAGTATTCCATAATAATCTTGCTGTCAAAGCCATAGTCATATAATAAGAGTCTGATGGGAATTACCTCTATCCCAAATATTTTCTTGCCATCCATTCTGAATAAGTTGCTGAAATACTGCTGTAAAATCATATCTCTGTTCTTTTTTTCAAAATACACTGGGTCATCTCTTAAAAGTTTTTCCATTGTCACATGGCTGCAGTTAATTCCATAGATTTTCTCTATATTGGGCTCCATCACATCATTCCAGTCCAGAAGATAATCCATGCCATTGATAACTTTATCTCTAGAATCTTCATTAATTTCTTCAGAGATAACATTGAGTTCCAAACAATAGATTTTATTTCTAAAGTCCATAGACTCCAAATCTTGTTCCTGTTCCACGTTTGTTCCAATCTCCGGGATCTCCTCTCTCACAGGGACCCCTATTCCAGTCTCCAGGGTCTCCTCTCTCACAGGGACCCCTATTCCAATCTCCGGGGTCTCCTCTCTCACAGGGACCCCTTCCAGGGTCACCTCTCTCACAGGGACCCTTATATCTTTAATCTCCTGCTTCATTTTACTCAATTCAATTTTCGTTATCTCAATCTCATTCATTATTCTCTGAAACATAGTTATTTCCAGATTCTCAGCCACTTTCTTAATTGCCATTTTAAAAGAAAAATATAGGAAAACCACTTCTTATTTCAGCAACAATTGGGTTAATACTCCAAACTTGGTGACATCACAGTATAAACAGAGCAGACAGCCTTATCTCTCCAATAGTTAAGTAAACAAAATGCAGTTCCCAGGATCGAAGCAATTAATGGCAATCGTCAAGAAACAGATTCGTCAAAATAAAATAGACCAAAAAGAGAGTAGTCTCAAAACAGTATAATATTTTTCAAAATAAAAATCTGGAATAGAAATCCCTCTTCTGTGTGTATCTTTAGAATGCAAATCCAGGACAGCTTTTTGCAACAAAAACAGAGATAAGCTATTAATTAGTGCGTAGCAGAGAGAAGTTACGGCTCCCCAGTGAGATGTCAAAAACCGATCAATCTGGCAAATCTCTTTTAAACAGCAACAATTTAAGTCAAGTAAAAGAAAAATATAGAAAGAAGGGTGCTTGCCTGTTAGTGCGTTCTCTCTTAGAAGATAAGATGAACGTTCGCTTTAACAGATAGAGCTTGCTGTTGAAAATCCGTCCCACCTTCGTCGGCTGGACCTCGTCCCATAAATTAATGAGATCTGGTCGTCCCAACAAAAATAGGCTTTGAGGTTAATCTCTTCGTTTCTCCCTACCCGGGAGAAGTTTAATCAGTCAAAAAAAAAAGAAAAAACTGACTGATATATCTGAATAAGCTTCTTTTGAGGCAGGAAGTTCCAACGAAGCATCCAGAACGCGGTCTTGTCCTTATTTATTGGATGAGTTTCAGTCTGTACAGCTTGAGGATGTTGACAAGATCCTTGGACTGGTGCGGGCGACCACATCTGTTCTGGACCCTTGCCCCTCTTGGCTGGTGAAAGCTGGCAGGACCGGAACCGCCGGCTGGGCCAAGGAGATAATAAACGCCTCTTTGAGAGAGGGAGTGGTCCCTGACTGCCTAAAAGAGGCGGTAGTGAGACCACTCCTGAAGAAATCCTCTTTGGACCCAGATAACCTGAACAACTATAGACCTGTGGCGAATGTTCCGTTCTTGGGCAAGGTACTGGAACGGGTGGTTGCCGGCCAGCTCCAGGGGCTCTTGGATGACACTGATTATCTTGATCCATTTCAATCCGGTTTTAGGCCCGGTTTTGGCACCGAAACAGCCTTGGTCGCCCTGTACGATGACCTTTGTCGGGAGAGGGACAGGGGGAGTGTGACTCTGTTGATTCTCCTTGATCTCTCAGCTGCTTTTGATACCATCGACCATGGTATCCTTCTGGGAAGACTCACGGAGTTGGGAGTTGGGGGTACTGCTTGGCAGTGGCTCCGCTCCTACTTGGTGGGTCGCCACCAGAAGGTAGTGCTTGGGGAACATTGCTCGATACCCTGGACTCTCCATTGTGGAGTCCCGCAGGGATCGGTACTGTCCCCCATGCTTTTCAACATCTACATGAAGCCGCTGGGTGCGGTCATCAGGAGTTTTGGGCTACGTTGTCATCAGTACGCTGATGACACGCAGCTCTATTTCTCCTTTTCATCCTCCTCAGGTGAGGCTGTTAACGTGCTAAACCGTTGCCTGACCGCGATAATGGACTGGATGGGAGCTAACAGACTGAAGCTCAATCCAGACAAGACTGAGACGCTGTTGGTGAGTGCCTTCTCTGATCAGATGGTGGATGTTCATCCTGTTCTTGATGGGGTTACACTCCCCTTGAAGGAACAGGTTCGTAGCTTGGGAGTTCTTTTTGATCCTTCCCTGTCTCTTGAGGCCCAGGTGGCCTCGGTGACACGGAATGCTTTTTACCATCTTCGATTGGTAGCCCAGCTACGTCCCTATCTGGACAGTGACGACCTCGCTTCAGTTGTTCATGCTCTGGTAACTTCTAGATTGGACTACTGCAACGCGCTCTACGTGGGGCTGCCCTTGAAGACTGTTCGGAAACTACAGCTAGTCCAGAATGCAGCGGCCAGATTGTTGACGCGGACCAGAAGGTCCGCTCATATAACACCTGTTCTGGCCCGTCTGCACTGGCTTCCTATTTGTTTCCGGGCTAGATTCAAAGTGCTGGTTTTGACCTATAAAGCCCTACACGGCATGGGACCGCAATACCTGGTGGAACGCCTCTCCCAATATGAACCTACCCATACACTACGCTCAACATCTAAGGCCCTCCCCCGAGTACCATCCCATCGAGAGGCTCGGAGGGTGATGACTAGAACCAGGGCCTTTCAGTAGTGGCCCCGGAACTGTGGAACAGTCTGTCTGATGAGGTGCGCCTGGCGCCGACGCTACTATCTTTTCGGTGCCAGGTGAAACCCTTTTTATACTCCCAGGCATTTTAAAGTGTATTTTAAACAGCATTTCCGTATTTTGGATGTTGTTTGGTTCGTTATTGTTTTTTTTTTTTTAATTATTTATTGTATTTATTGTATTTATATATTGTGCTTGTTTTTATCTTTTTGTACACCGCCCAGAGAGCCTTCGGGCTTAGGGCGGTATATAAATTAAACTAAATAAATATAAATTAAACTAAATAAAAATAAACTTTATGAAAAGACTTTTATTCTTGCCCCCTGGCACCCCAGCTGCCTTGCTCCATACAGAAACTGGCCTTCCTTCCATCAAAGCTTGAGTACACCTTGCTTTAGTAAGCTTTTGGGAAGCCCTGAAAGTTGCCCCTTCTAAGACAATACTCAAGGCAAGTTTGGAATCGGTTGTAGGTGATAATTATTGGTCTGCCAGGATAGATAATGTCTATCGCCTGTACCACATTCTCCCACAGATGTCTAAGACCTTAAATACAAGACCAAGGCTATGTGACGCCTTTTTTCAACACGGTACTAACCTAGACAGGCTAGCTATTAACAACTCTAGATTTTCCTTATGGTACAGGCTTTATAAGGTTGACAACTATAAAGCTTCCTATTTGGCTCAACCCCTTCCATTAAAACTCAGGCAGGCCTTTATGGCACTCCAATTCCAAACCATGCCAAACGCAGTGCTGGATGGTCGCTATACGCAAACCCTGTGGACTGATCGCTTCTGCATATGTGGTTCTATGGAAGTTGAAGTTTTGCCCCATTATCTTCTGGTCTGCTCTTTGTACTCCCACCCCAGGGATAAGTTCTTGAAGAACTTACTGGCAAATCCGTCCTTAATCACTGTCGACCAAAAATTTTTTTACCTCATGTCTGATTTAGACTTTTCAATAACATACAGGGTTTCCCTTTTCGCACTGGCAGACTAAAAAATTAGTGCCAGAATTGTTTTAGACCAGGGGATTGATTGTCGAGGAGACAACCTTTGGTAACTTACTTATAGGGAATCTCAGCCATGTAAGTTACCGCGAATATAAAGGAACAGCTCTACCAGTTGCTAGATTTTATTGTTGTTCACTGAATATGCATGTATTGCAATTTTAATGCCTTACTGTTTTAAATTTATTTGTTTAATATTTGTGGATGTTTGTTATGCAATGGCCTATGGCCAAGCAATAAAGCGATTGACTGACTGACTACCACAGTTATCTTGAGTATGTTCGGTATTATAAAAATACACACACAGAAATAGGAACTAATTTGGTTTTTCCTATTTCTTAGCAGAGTTGTAAAAATACAAGCAGCGGAATGAGAATGTAAACCAGCCCACCTTTCTCTATATAAATAACAACAGACACAATCCTTTAGGTAAAAGAAGAAGAATATTTACTTATGACCTTTCATATGTTTAGAAGAACATAGGCTGTAGCTTAGAAGAAAGAAAATATAAGTCTCAGTCCAGCTTGGTGTTGGTAATGGATGCTCTCAGAGAGAGAGCATCTTGCCATGCGGCCTGTCTCAAAGGTAGGAAGATCAGCAGAGAAAAGGGAGAATATTCAAAAATCCCCCAGGACAAAGGAGAAGGAAGTCAAGTAACTAAACCCCACCCATTAGGAAGTTACATCATGGTAAACAGGTACATGGGATATTCCCAAATATCCCTTAAGGTGACCATGCAATATTAGCCTATTCCAACACTCCTCCTCTAATTTGCATGCATTAATCTAATCAGCCCATTTTGACACAAAGTCTCTGGAAACAGTCTCTTGGTAATGGCTTTGTCAAGATGTCAGCTGTCATCTCTGCAGTTGGACAGTAGTTCATCTAGATGAATCCTTTCTCTTTCAACTCACGTACAATATGGTATTTTATAGCTATATGTTTAGTACGTGGAGTGATTCTCTCAGTCTGAGAAAGTTTAATACAACTTTGGTTGTCTTCCATCACCTGGATAGGTCTCTGCACCCTTATTCCAAGGTCCTTTAGTAGTCTGTTCAGCCAAATGGCTTCTTTGCAGGCTTCTGCAGCAGCTATATACTCAGATTCTGTGGAAGAAAATGCTATTATGTCTTGCTTGTGACTAGCCCAAGAGATAGGTCCATCTCCATACATGAACAGAAAGCCACTAGTTGACTTGGAGTCTGAGCTATCTCCAGCCCAGTCAGCATCAGTGTAACACACAAGCTTTGGATCACTATTAGCTTGCAATCTCAGCTTAAAGTCCATAGTCCCTTTCAAGTATCTAGCCACCCTTTTGACAGCAATCCAGTCCTTTTGTGTGGGTGTGCTAGTTTTCCTACATAGGACCCCTACTGCACTTGCTATGTCAGGTCTGGTGTTGGTGGTCAAGTACAAAATCTTCCCTATTGCTGTTCTGTACTTGTTATTATTTGGTAAAAGTTCACCTACATCATTGTCTTTAAGAAAGTCTGTTGCCATAGGCGTTGCTACAGGACAGGCATCCTTGAGTTCTAGAGTCCCTAAAAGATCAACAATCTTTTCTTTTTGGTTGAGTAGGTAGGAGCCATCTGCTTCCCTTTCAATCTGGATGCCTAAGTAGTATGTTGCAGTGCCTAGCTCTTTGATTTCAACTTCTTTGTTCAAATGATGTACAACTTCTCTGTAGTCTTGATCTCTTTGAGTCGCCACGATCAAGTCATCGACATAAATCAGAATATATGTCAAATGTCCATCTTTGCTTCTGGTGTACAGGCATTGGTCTACATCACCTTGTTTGAAGCCTAGCTCCTTGAGCATTTTATCCAGTTTCTCGTTCCAGGCCCTTGCAGCTTGCTTGAGTCCATACAGGCCCTTTTTAAGCTTGCATACAAGATGTGCTTGCTTCTGGTTCACGAAACCTGGAGGTTGTTGCATGTACAACTCCTCTGTTATTTCTCCATGCAGAAAAGCAGTCTTGACATCGAGGTGTCTGACGTGCATCTGTTTGGAGGCTGCCACACTTAGTAGCATTCTTATTGTGTTGTGTCAGACAACAGGAGCAAAAGTAGCATCGTAGTCCTCTCCATATTTCTACAGGAAACCTTTGGCAACTAGTCTTGCCTTGTAGCGTTCAATTTCTCCTCCTGCATCTTGCTTCACCTTGAACACCCATCTGCATCCTATCTGCATGGTTTTCTTGCCTGGTGGAAGTTCTGTCAGGGTCCAAATCTTATTCTTGTGCAGTGCATCCATTTCCTCCTGAGTGGCTTTTCTCCACTGAGCGCCCTCGGATGCTGACATCTGCTTGATCTCCTCCCAAGTTGATGGTTCTCTGGGTAGCGCCAACCTTGCGAGGAAGGACAGTCGCAGAGGTGGTACACCTTTGTTGGTTCACGATGAGGATCTGGGAGCTTGTTCTGGGATCTGGTCTGGCTCTGCAGCATCTTTCAGTCCAGTCATCTCATCATTCTCATCTGCGTCTGTACCTCTCTCAGGAACATCATCACTTTCTGCAATCTCTGCCTCTTCCTCTTGTTTAAGGCTTGGATCAGGTTGTGCAGATATCTGTGATGTCACTGGTATTTCATATGTGGGTGCTGGCATATCTATAAGAGATTGGACGTGCAGTGGCGGACTGGCCAGGGTGTCAGCTTGCCTGATGGCAAGTGGGCCTTGTGGGCCCCTGATGAAGTGGGCCCCCTTAAACATTAGACAATATGTTAAAAATGTTAATGACCTTTTAGTAGCTTGAAAATATAATAGAAGTTCCAATATTATTACTGTATGCAACTAAAATTTATGTTGTATTACTATTTTAATAAAAAAAATTTAATAAAATCATTTTTCGAGGATACTTTATATTTAAGAATATAATAAATAACTCTGAAAAAATAATTCTGATTCGGGTTATGTGAGGCCAACGCATACGTTATATAGGCTCGGATCTTTACTATTGCGACTGCGCAATGAAGCTTAGCTGGGAATCCCAGCCTGGGATCGTGACGTGTAGCCGGAGTCAACTTTGTATTGAGCTATTGCATACAGTGCAAAGACAGCAAATATTTTTCATTGCCTCGGGCTCAGTTTGAGTGTGCTTCGTCAGCTCTTCACCTCGTGCTTGCTGTGTTTTATGTGTTTTATAAAAGGTATGTATTTAATTAATATTTTTATAAACTGTGGCCCTATGCCCTTTAATTTAAATATAATGTATTTTCTTTCATTGTATAAAATTAGTATAAAAATACTAGGTAGTAAATATATTTAAGCTGCAGTCTCAAATAATAATATATACGCATAATGCAAGTTCAATAAATAATGATACCTTTTATTTACTCTACAGTTAAAATTACTGTGACTGTTAAAATTGTTGTTAATAATAGATGCATCTATAAAACATATTTCCACTGATGTGTTCTTGTGGCGAGTTCCATTATGTATTTCTAGTTGAAATACATAATGGACCTCGCTACCGTCCTGTAGAAATTTTCTACAATACGCTACAACAGTTTACAAACAAAATGCAGAATACAGCAACACAATAATAATAACTTATTATTATCAAATGCAAACGTACAAATAGCCAACTTATGGCAAATGTTGGATTCAACATTTTTCCCAACGTGGAGTATTTTTAATTAAGTTTTAATTTCAGGAATATTACCCCTACCAGCATGGAAAAGAAAAAGCATAATAAATCTGGATCACTGAAACGCAAAGAGCGACAAGAAGCAGAAAGGCAGGAATCAGCCAAGCGATGCAGGTCTATTACAGATTTTATAATACCACAACCACCATCTACATCAATGTACAGTTCCGCAACAAATAGTCAAGAAGCAAGAAACAATACTCATGGTGATGATGCAATGACTTGTGAGTTACAAGAACAGGAAAGAGCTATTTTGAATGTAGAGACAAATACAATAGCATCCTTTACTCACCAACCCAGGCCCTTTACTTCTTCTGGCTTCATTGTTCCGGTATCTGTACTACCTGTAGTTGCAACATCTGAACACATAGCTTCAGCTAGTTACAGGGAATCAGATATACCTTCAGGCATAAATGACTTGGTTTCTGAAGCACATCCTATAAATGAACCTACACAAGAAAATGAAAGATCAACTGCTGGAATTTTCCAATATCCATCACGAGCAAATCTGAAACAGTTTTTTGCTGAACATCCATTTCAGCCACTTGATGATCTGCCATTTGATGCTCGTTTGTGTGAGAGGAAAATTATGAATGACTCAGTCCCAAGAAAATGGCTAACATATAACAAAGAAAATAGGTGCTTATATTGTTCATACTGCTTGGCCTTTGAGTCTCCCAACACTTGTAATCCATCACCCTTTGTATGTGGCTTTAGTGACTACAGGCGTATTAGCCAGAGCTTGGCTTTACACGAATCGACAACAACACATGTCAGAAATGTTCAGCAATTTATCAGTGTGGTTAATGATGGCACCTTATATAATTTTTTTGCATCTTCACTAATTAAAAAGAAAGAAGTGTTGAAGCAGAGGAGTATTGTCATGAGGATTATAGACATCATAAAGATGTTAGGCAAGCAAGCACTTCCTTTTTGAGGTCACAGAAATGAATCGGCCTACACTCTGGATAATGAGGTTCTGAATCATGGCAATTTTTTAGCTACAGTGCAGTTGATGGCAAAATATGACCCCATTATGGCAGCTCACGTTTCTGCAGTACAAAACAAGTCTACACAAAGAATCAAACGATTAGAACAACAAGGAAAGGCCCAAAGTAAAGGCCGTGGTGGCCTTGTTACATACCTGAGTAAAACAACTATTAACATGTTAATCCAAATTATGAAGAATATGATACAAGAAAGAATTAGTCATGAAGTTTCTCAAGCAAAATATTATTCTATTCAAGTTGATTCAACACAAGATAATTCATCCATCAATCAGTTTAGCATTATTATTCGGTATGTGCTTAAAGGTGTTATCTGTGAGCGACTACTTTCAGTTGTGCCAAGTAATGATGGTACAGGACAGGGACTTTTTGATCTATTGACTGAAACATTACAGCATCTTAAAATTGATCCCAAAAATGTTTATCTGATAGTACAGATGGAGCTGCAAGCTACCATGGCCAGTATAATGGTTTACAAAGTAAAATTACTGATGTGGCTGATCAACATGTTCATATATGGTGCTATGCCCATGTCTTGAATTTGGTGATAACTGAAACAAAATGTTGCGTGCCTGCAGTTTCTTTTTTCAATTTGCTCCAGAATTTAGCAACTTTTGTGAAAACATCATACAAGAGAATGGCTGTATGGACAGAAGTTGTTGGAAAACATCTAGGACAAGAAAAAATGAAACGATTAAAGCTAATTGGTGAGACAAGATGGTCAGGAAAATCCAATGCAGCAACAACTGTATTTGGACGTTTTGATGATGCCGCTGTCATTACTTTTGTAAATCTATTGACATGCTTATCAATGATACAAGATTCAGACAAGTTTGATGCAAAAACAAAACAAGAAGCAAATGTTTTACTTCAAAGTCTTCTAAGGTTTGAAACAATATTGACAGCATTTGCTTACTTGTATACATTTGAAACTACAGCCCCGTTATCAAGTTATTTACAGACAAGTGGTTTACATATGTTTACTGCATGGAGTTTAGTAGATTCAGCTACAACAAAGCTGAAGGAACAGACAAGAACATTTGATAACGTTCACAGCAAGGCATTGGAATTTGTAAATAAATGTAATGACAAGATTTCACAGTTGAATATGGATGAAAATCAAACATTGGAAATTGACTCTTTGGAAACAGCATTGCCAGTTAAGAGGCAGAGGAAGAAGAAAAGAATGGCAGATGAGCTTATAGATGATGAAGGAAATTCCTCAGATTCTCTAGCTGATTTTCGAGTAAATGTGTTTAACCTAATAATGGACCGCATTGTCCAGTCACTAGATTCACGCTTTGTACAACACAAACAGTTGTATAAAGATTTATCCTGCTTGGACCCAGCAAAGTTTAAAACTATTGCAGAGATAGGCCTTGAAGACGAAGCATTGGAAGGTATTATTAAGCTGTCTCCACAAATCAGCAAAGATCAAGTAATATTGGAATTGTGTTCTTTTGCTTCGAACTTTGATGTATTAAAGCTATTGCTTAATGATGGTGAGAATATGGATTCCAGTTGCAACAAGTGTAAAATTTGTAGCACTTGCCCATTGTGTGTACTAAAAATTCTGGCATCCAACAGACTTCATGACAAGGCGTATGATAACCTTAATGAACTTTATAAAGTCATCTGCACACTATCAGTTACTCAAGTCCAATGTGAGAGGACATTTTCAAAGCTAAAGATCATAAAGACAAGGCTAAGAAATTCACTGTCTGAGGAGAACTTGGAATCATACATGTTGCTATCCAGTGAAAAGGAATTGTTAGATGAATTGGATGCAGAAGCAATTATTGACAGATTCGCACAATCATCTAGTGAATTCAAACGATTGCTCTTAATATAGTGGACTGCATGAAATATGCTTTTGAATTACCTGTTAATGTTCAGTACAAGCAAACTATTTAAAAATATCCACCATTTATTTAAAATTAAAAAAAAATAATTTAAAAATTCAATTTATAACAATCTGTATTTACATTTAGTATCTACTGTATAGTGCCAGTAATATGTACAATATATGTACACTGTAATTACTAAAAATATACATTTATTTCGCAAAAATTTTAATTGTGCCTTTTTTCCACTTATGTATTTTTTGAAAATTTTATTTATTTCTTATAAAAATTAAATGATAGCCTTATAGTTGTCGGTGGGCCCCCTTTGTCTCCTGGCAACCAATATTTTTAGACCCAGTCCACCACTGGCTGTGATAAACGATTTTATTTGTGAAGCCTTAATTAATGGCCATTGTGGTAGGCTCGTTATCTCTAGCCGGGGTAAGATCTTATTATTGACTGGCGAGGACATATAAAGGTTACTAAAATGGGAGTGCCAGATGGATGGTGTTATTTGGTCAGTGATGAAGGGTCTGGCATAACCCATACCGTTAGTAACAAGATTCCAAAACTGGTCCTCCTTTTTCATTATTACCGCTAACCCCAATTGCTGCCATAGGGATTTAGTTTGTGTCCGTGTGTGTGTGAGTGAGTGAGGGGGGGGGAGGGAGATTAATTGACCCCAACAGTATACTTAAAAAATAAAGGCAAAATTCTGTTAAGAATAAAGCATACCAATGTTTTGGCCACTTTGATATCTTCTTTACCAACACACCTAACAGAGATTTTGTTTAATGGAATAATGGTGTATCGATGCTTCAGCTCACCCTTTTCTAGCAGTTTTTCCCCAGTAACCTAATATAGGGGAGAGGGAAAAAATCCATATCTACATGCTCATCCATTTAGCTCACAGCTGGTGTTGCTAATGACAGAATGAAGCAGTAATAGATTATAACTTCTGAACAGTTAAAAGCTTCATAGTTTAAATTCGTAATGGCTAAGCAACATGTAGCCTATGTATCCATCTGTATGAAGATTACATGTTAAACAAGCTTTAGCTGTGCATCTGAGACTTAACAAGGAATAATCAGAAGGCACATTACGTTTTTAGGGTGTACAACTAAAATTGGAGTGTGTGAATGAGACAGACTCATTTCAAACAGGTGCATCACGCAGGAACACTTATGAGAGATAGGACTGGCTGCAACTTTCTGTACAAATTAGGGGTTCATTCTAAATTATGCCTGGAAAGGCCCTAAAAAAAGGCTGAGTATTTAACTTTTAATAGAATCCTATTGAGAAAACATACCTCTGTAATAATAATAATAATAAATAATAAATTTAATTTCTTCGTCGCCTATCTGGCCAATGGCCACTCTAGGCGACTTACAAAATTATTAAAATACAATTAATAAAATACAGTAATACAATAAAAACAATAGATCTACAACAACAATATTAAAACTGGGTAGGAGGCATTACAATTATATCGATTAACCCTCCCCGGATACCCCGAAGGCCTGCTGAAAAAGCCAGGTCTTTAAGGCTCTCCGAAATACATTTAGGGAAGAGGCATGCCAGAGATCTTGTGGGAGGGAGTTCCAAAGAGTGGGGGCCGCCACTGAGAATGCCCTCTCTCTTGTACCCGCCAATCTGGCTGTTTTTGTTGGCGGGATTGAGAGAAGGCCCTGTGTGGCCGATCTTGTCGGGCGGCATAATTGGTGGCGTTGAAGGCGCTCCGTGAGATAAACTGGGCCGAAACCGTATAGGGATTTAAAGGTCAATACCAACACCTTGAATTGGGCTCGGAAAACAACTGGAAGCCAGTGTAGGTCGAACAACACTGGTGTGATGTGATCTTGGCGGCGACTATTCGTAAGTAGTCGAGCCGCCGCATTTTGTATCAGTTGCAATTTTCGGACCGTTTTCAAGGGTAACCCCACGTAGAGCGCATTACAGTAGTCCAAACGAGAGGTGATCAGGGCGTGTACCACCAGTGGGAGCTGATGAACAGGAAGGTAGGGTTGCAGCCTTCGTATGAGGTGTAGTTGGTACCAGGCTGCCCGGCTCACTGCCGAAATCTGAGCCTCCATGGACAGCCTGGAATCAAGCACAACCCCAAGGCTGCGGACCTGGTCCTTTAGGGGTAGACTCACCCCGTTGAACTTCAGGTCAGTGTTGCCCAACCTTCTCTTGTCCCCCACAAGTAGTACCTCAGTTTTATCAGGGTTCAACTTCAGCTTGTTCCTTCCCATCCATCCACTCACGGATTCCAGGCACTTGGACAAGGTCTCCACAGCCAACTCTGGTGAAGATTTAAACGAGAGATACAGCTGAGTGTCATCCGCATATTGATGACACTGCAGCCCAAATCTCCTGATGATTGCTCCTAGCGGCTTCATATAGATGTTAAATAGCATGGGAGAGAGGATAGAGCCCTGTGGCACACCACAATTGAGAGGCCAAGGGTCTGATACCTCCTCCCCCAACGCTACCTGTTGGTACCTGTCGGAGAGAAAGGAATGGAACCACTGTAATACAGTGCCTCCAATTCCCAATCCCTCCAGGCAAAGCAGAAGGATACTGTGGTTGACAGTATCAAAAGCCACTGAGAGATCGAGGAGGACAAGAAAGGTGGATTCTCCCCTATCTAATGCCCTCCTCAAATCATCAACCAGAGCGACCAAGGCTGTTTCAGTTCCGTGACCACCAAAAATCCACCAAAATGTTGTAGAGTCGACCCCCAGCAACTACTTCTAGTGCAGTTGTGGTAGAGACATCTTTCACAGTAATTAGAGATGCCACAAGCCCTTTTACATTGTCTGGATTCCAGTTTTTTTCTGGATCCCTTAAAATAAATGACACTCTTCAGTAGTAATTCAGCGGCTGCTAAATAATATCAATCAATTCATGTGCATTGCTTAAAACCACATATTATCATAATATAAGACAACAGAAGAGGAAACAGACATAATACATAATGATTAGAAATAAAAAGAATGAAGCATAAATACAGTACCTTGCCACAGTAACACCTTCTGAACTGAAGCACAAAAATCCTACCCAAAGTCAGAATATTTCTTCTCACCTCCAGTGTTTCAGAATAAGACATGTTAATGGAACAGACTATTCTGTAGCTTTACCTGTATTCAAAGTGTAGATTGGGGAACTTGCTCATTAAAACTTCATAGGACTCCCTCAAGCAGTTAACCATACGAGACAATTCCCTTTGTTTTTCTAAAAGGGTTTTTTCTTTTTTGTCTAGAGAGCCACCAATAAATAAGAACCCATTGTTTTAAAACAAGCTCAGAATGAAGCTGTTAAAACCCTCATGCTGACTTTTGGGGCCATTTTGACCCCAGGTGCACTTTTCACTGTGTAATTTACACATAAGTAGACCTACAGGGATGTCCTTCTAGAACATTGGCACGAACTATCACCCTTACCAAGTCCCCAAATTTTACCAGTTACCACATAAAATTTTCCTTCTGGAAACAAACACTAGTATCCAAATATACCCCAGCAAAAGGCCTTGGGAGCAAATTGTGTTGTTTACTCAATGTGCATGGGGAAGGGGGCAGCTCAGAAAAATTCTGTGTCCTCTGAATCAGTGTTTTTTGGCTCAACATTCTTTGATATTGTTAAGCACGCTTGTTCTGACAACACAGAAAAAAATCGTCTCTGTGGAATAAAGTTACCCCATCCTTCCATTGGAAATCTCATTGGGGCACAAATATTCCCCAAATACACAAAATTTGTGTGCATTTTTGCCAGGTTTGCATGAAATACACACCTCCTATAGAACCCATGTAATATATAGCAGCCAAAATGTGTGAAACTGGTAGCAACATTGATTTAAGTGTCACATATTACTTGGATGCAATTTAAACATGGACACAAGACATAGGTAGAGCGCTCATCCATGTCCCCCATGACTTCAGTCTCATTTTAAATGCATGTGCCACTTCATAGGCATGCAGCATTAGCGTCCCTGCACTTTACTTTTGGTTCATGCCTTGTTCAGCTTGGGCCATATCATTCACAAATAAATGTACCTCAAATATACATCTGTGCATGAGAAGAAAAAGCCCCCACTCCCCATGTTGAATTTTACAAGTAATTCTGTGCTACCCTCTTTCTCAAGAGTCTTCTACACATGGACTACTAATTTCACGCCTTTGTAAGTTCTTTCCTCATATAGCACTCCCAACTGTTTTCAACATTCAAACAACTAAGCACACCTTCATAGTTGAGCATCTTCATTTCATTTTCTAGTTTCTCTTTCTGCTTTTTGACAGCTTCAAAAGCATCTTGATCTTTCTTGTAGCCAATATCCATTTTTATTACTTCAGCTTGTTTGGTCTTTAGCTCTTGTTGAGCATGTTTCATCTTCATCTGAGCCTGCAAAGAAAATTCAGGACAAGTCATGGCGCAACTGCAAGTACTCTTGGATGAAACAGATTATTTTGAGCCATCCCAGTCTGGGTTCAGGCCTGGTTATGGGACTGAATCGGCCTTGGTCGTCCTGATGGATGACCTTTATCGGGAGAAGGACAGGGGGAGTGCAACGCTGTTATTCTTACTTGATCTCTCAGCGGCTTTTGACACCATTGGCCATGGTATCCTTCTGGGCCGACTTGGTGAGCTGGGTATTGGAGGCACTGTTTTACAGTGGTTCTGATCCTATCTCCAAGGTCGCTCTCAGAAAACAGCATTGGATGACTGTCTTTTGGTCCCCTGGCAGTTGTGCTGTGGGGTACCACAGGGTACCACCTTGTCCCCCATGTTGTTTAACATCTATATGAAGCCCTTGGGAGCAGTCATCAGGAGCTTTGGGGTGAGGTGTCAGCAGTATGCTGATGATACCCAGCTCTATTTCTCCATAACATCTGAATCAGGAGAGGCTGTGCAAGCCCTGGACCACTGCCTGGACTCGGTGGTGGGCTGGATGAGGGCCAATAAACTGACTCTGAATCCTAGCAAGACGGAGGCGCTGTGGATTGGTGGTTCCTGAGTTTGGATAATTGGTCAGTTGCCTGCTTTGGATTGGGTTGTACTCCCTCTGAAAGAGCAGGTCCATAGCCTGGGGGTGCTCCTGGATCCATCTTTGTTGCTAGAGACCCAGGTGACCTCAGTGGTTAGGAGTGCCTTTTACCAGCTTCGGCTGGTGAGACAGTTGCGGCTGTTTCTGGACCGGGATAGCCTGACCACTGTTGTCCACACACTGGTAACCTCTAGGCTGGATTAGTGTAATGAGCTCTATGCGGGGCTGCCCTTGAGGTTGGTCCAGAAGCTGCAGCTGGTGCAAAATGTGGTGGTGAGACTGCTCACTGGGGCAGGGTATCGCCAACATGTCACCCCACTATTGAAAGAATTGCACTGGCTTCCCATTTGCTACCGGGCCAAGTTCAAGGTTCTAGTTTTGATGTACAAAGCCCTATACAGCTCGGGACCAGGATACCTGAAAGACCGCCTTATCCCTTATATACCCAGTCGATCACTGCGCTCTGCAGGTGAGGGCCTCCTGCAGATACCATCTTATCAGGAGGTTCGTTCTGTACAATATAGGAAACGAACCTTTAGTGTGGCAGCACCTACCCTGTGGAATTCCCTCCCTTTGAATATTAGGCAGGCGCCATCTCTGCTATCTCTTCGGCGCCTTTTGAAGACTTTCCTGTTTCGACAAGCCTTTTAAGTTGAGACCTATCCCAGTCTGCATCTGTGTCAGAATTGCTTAATATGTTTTTTAATAATGTTTTTAACCCTTTTAAAAAGTTGTTTTTTTAATGTTTTTAACGCTTTTTTGTTTTAATGTATTTTAAGATCTGTTTTTATGATGTTTTAAAGTGTTTTAGTGCTTTGTTTGCCGCCCTGGGCTCCTGCTGGGAGGAAGGGCAGGATACAAATTAAATAAATAATAATAATAATAAAGTCTAGGAAACTGATTTGTGTATACTCATCTCCCCACCCCACACACAGTTCAGCACTGACATTATTTTCCAAAAGGGAAAAAGGTATTTTTTGAAGTGAGTTAAACTTTGAGGAAAATGTCATAGGAAAACGCCTTATATAGAGTAAGACCATTGGCCCATCTTGCTCAGTATTGTCTACATTGACTAGCAGTGCCTCAGCCCTATCCGGAGATGCCAAGAATTGAACATGTGACTTTCTGCATGCAAAGCAGATGCTCTGACACTAAGCTACAGCCCACATACGTCACTAACACACTAGCAGATATATTTCTAAAGGGAGCTCTTCCTTTGCTTCTTCAGCCTGGAATGCTTCTCTCTATTGTCTCTTGTGCTTTTATAGACAAGTCTCTGCCTTCCTAAGTTGCAATCCTTTGTTAAGTTGGACATGCTGCAAGAGATTGGTTACAGAGCAATCATGGGAAGCTGGCCGAAGGGGTGCCAGTAGAAGAGGACCTAGCAGAAAGCTCCACAGCATCCATTTCCTGTTCGGGAGCTGCTGGGCCAGTGGAACTTTAGCTCTGCCGGGCGCTGTATACATGAACAAAAAAAGAAAAAGTTGGCTCTCACAAATACACAAGTCTCTGCCTTTGTAAGTTATAATCCTTTGTAAGTTGCACATGCTGCAAGAAATATATTAGCCTTTAAAACGACAAAGGATTTTGTATTTGCATCCTCTTCAAAGAAGAGATTCTTACTTGTTTAGCTTCTGTTTCTGCTTTGCTTATATCATTCTTGCAAGCCATCATTTGTCCAGGAAGGGTAGCATCTTCCCCATCTTCACTACTGGACAGACCAGCAGACACAGCATTGAAGTGCTGCTGTGCAGCAGCCAAAGCCTCCGTCTCTTTCTTATTTGCTTCCTGAAGAGTACTCAGTGCATCAGTTATCTTCTTTACCTCCTTTTCCTTTGAGACTAAAGCTTTACAGTCCTACAAGAAAATACACACTTTTAATACAACTTGTATGCAGACAGAAGCCCACAAAACTGACTCCAGCAAAACAAGTCCAGCAAACATTTTTAACAGCATTTTCCCTACCAAATCCATAGCACTGCCAATGAACCTTATTGTGCCATTTAAGGAGTGGCCTGGATCCAAAGAACTGCACAATTTGTTCCAGGTGCTAGGATCCACAAATTTTGGCTGGCATTGGTGGCCAAGACACAGTTTGTGATTGACAGGAGCCTGCCCCTCTTCTTCAAAGCACCCAAGGATGTATACGGTAGGGGCCCGCTTACCGGAGTTCTGTTTTGCGGCATTCCACTGATGCGGCGGCTTTCAATTTGGGAAAAACTCCATTTTTAAAGCCACTTTTGCGCTTTTGCAGTGTTTTGTAACATTTTCGCATGATGCAGCCCAGTATAGTCAATGGGTTCCACTTTACGGTGATTTCTGCTTTATGGCAGGGGCCTGGTCCCTAACCCGCCGTATTAGCGGGGCCCTACTGTACTCAGAAGTCAGTCCCTCCAGTTGAAATGCAACATTGTAAGTAAGTGTTCACAGAACAAGAGCCTTAAAAGGAAAGTACTACTGAACATGCCTAAGACTGCACTGTTTGATTCCCAACCTTGTAGCCTCCCTCTGTAAAACATGGTATCTGTAATTGTAGAGCAGTCCTAGCTCCCTTAAATTTCCTTTACAAATGTTGCATTTCTACAAGAGAAGTATTTTGTATGTATTACATAACTCTTCGGGTACAAACATATCAGGAACACACATGAGAATAGGAGGGAAAAGGGAAAAGAGAGCGAGTATTACTTCACAAGGTTTTCTTTGCTTACCTTTTCCATGCATTTAACTAGCCCTTTATGCTTTTTTTCTTCACTCTGCAAGTTTTGCTTTTTGATGTCAAGGGTACTTTGCCCTTTGGTATGCTTTCTCTGAGCTTCCGCAAGAGAGTCTTCTAGCAAATTAAGAACCCCACCAAATTCCTGCAAATATTTTTAAGATCCATCTTTAATAAAAGTGTTTTGTGTATTTGTAAGTGTGCCTGGAGAAGTGTTATGCCCACCTCTTTCTAAAATGTTTCACTAGTGTGGAGAGAAGAGATACTGCCAGAAAGTGGAAAGGAATGGGAAAATAAGACTGTTTGGGGAAAATAGGTAACTTTTGTTATGCAAGTCACCAAATGCCCATCCCCCTAGGAAATGAAATTAAGAAAGAAGTGTCTTATTTGTTAATAGCAGCATTGTCTTTGTCCCTGTGCCAGCTATGTAACTAAGATCCTTCTGGAAGTTTTTATTTTGCAATCACTACTGTATACTGACCTATAGCAGCAGAGTTATTCAGTTAAAAAGAAACCTGTACCCTGCGGTTAACTGTTATCCCTTCTAATGAACTAAGGCAACTTTCAAATTATACAGAATGAACATTCGATATTATGTACCTCACACAAAGGAATTCTGTGTTTAATTGAAAGACAAAATTATTCTTATTTCTTGTATTAAGCTCATTTCAAAAAAACAGTTCAACTGGTCTTACTTTATCCCTTTTCTTTTCCATTTCGGCTATTTCTATGCCAAGTTCCTTCACTTTCTTCTCATTCTCAGTCATCTCTTCCTGAAGTCTGGCAATATCGCCTTCCATTTCCTTTAGCACATCAGCAGCGTGTGTCTTGGTTTCTTCAGCTAGCACAAATTGATACACAACATACAGGCGACTCAGATGTTCTATCTCTCGCATGACCTTTTGGTATTCCAAATATGAAGATCGCTCCTGCACAGGATAACCGGTAAGATAAGCTATCATTCAGAGCTATGATAAAACAGTGTGCTAAGACTGTAAAGCATGGGCAACAATGCTTAAACAAAATTAATGAATTTGTACAGCAGTTCAATGAAAATTACTAGACTCCAAGAATAGATTCCTCCAGTCTAAGTTGGGTATATCAGAATTCCAGAGGAAAGCAAGAGTAATGAAGCACATACACAGAAACCATTTCGAACTGGAAGAAACAGAAATGATTCAATGTCTGGGTTAAAAAGATATCTGCAAGCTATTTTTAAAAAATTAATATATATGAATGCCATTCTTCATCAAAATTGGTTCTTGTGAGGTTTACACAATTAAAATATCAAAAGAATAAAATCACATATTTGCAACTTTCTCTGCATTCTGTTATCACAGCCAGTGTTCACTTCAAAAAAACGTTTCCGCATCATCTCCTTTCCACACGCCCACGTGCAGTTTTGCTCCAAGGAACCTGCTGCACTGCCCTGCTCTCTGTACAAAGGTGCTCAACACATCCATGCCTATGGCAATTAAAACACATGAACATTTTTTTTAACATAAGGTATTCTTATGCATTCACCTGAACACAGGATCTCTTAAACTGCGGATGGGGACAGCAAATGCTATTAGAAACCATTTGCAGACCTCCATGCTAATTGTGTGAAGATCTAAAGAGAAGCCCACACCCCTGGCTCCCATCTATGGTTTAAGACTGTGCATGTTCTGACAAACACCTTAACACACCTATAGTGAAATTCTCATCCAAATTAACTAGTTAGTTTTCTCAGCAAAGCACTTCAGCTTAACTTCACTTCAAGTTCTGAAATGAAGCAAAAAAGCTTCAGGCTGCAGTCCTAAACACATGTAGCTGAAAGTAACTGAACAAAGTGGATCTTACTTTTGAGTAAACATGCCTAGAATTGCAATGTAAAACTTTTTTTCGTTTCAGTAGGAAGTACCTCTTTCAGTTTCTGCAATGTGGGTGTGATTTCTTCCTCTAAAATCTGTAAACAAAATAAAGAATAAACTTAATTTTGAATTTCCCATATGGGTCTCCATCCTACTTTCAGCAGATGACATAACTGTGATGGACATTGAGGAAAAATTCAATTAAAAATGGAAGGGTAAATAAAACAAGGAACAATTAAGTCATTAAGATAAGGGGCAAGGTGGAAAGCACCAGCTCTAAAGTACATTTCATTCCTCTTAACCAACAGCTATCCAGTTCTGAACAGCAAAAGTATAGCTAATAGAAAATTGATTAATTATAACAATCATGTACCGTGCAAATTTCTTTAAGTTTCACCTTTTTTTTCTCAATGGTTTTCTGGGCAACTATTTTCTTGCATTCATACATCCTAGTGCCAGCAGCTTCCTCAATCACAGCCAAAATCTAGAACAAAAATTTTTGCAATCTCAGCCAATATAAAGAAGCAATTCCAAAGTATAAAGGATATAACAAATAGGGGAAAAAACACCTCTAGCATATTTACCTCGCTTCATATTGAAAACTTTGGTAATTCGTCCCTCAAGGAGAAGCAAAACTAGTCATTAATATCTGATATACTTTTAAATATTGTCTTTATTACTTATGTAGTACCATCTAAATATACAGCAGACTTTTATAAATTGTACTCTAGTTGTGTCAGAGAGCCACTGACTTGAAACTAGCAAACACTAACGCAGATTGGTCACGGGAATTAAAGCGGTCGGTACCTTGGGGAAAAGTGACCACGTAATGCTGGAATTCGTGATTCTGGGGAAAGCCAAAGAAGAATATAGTCAAACATGGACCTTGGATTTCAGGAAAGCCGATTTTAGCAAGCTCAGGGAATTGATGGGTAGGATCCCGTGGCTAGAAAGACTAAAGAAAAAAGGAGCCCAAGAAGCGTGGGAGTTCATGAAGAACGTATTACAAAAAGCGCAATCGCTAACAATTCCAAAGAGGAAGAAAAATGGAAGACATCGGAAAAAGCCAATGTGGCTACACGGAAGACTGGTGGAGGAGGTAAAAGTAAAAAAGAGCATGTATAAAGAATGGAAGGAAGGACGCATCACCAAGGAAGAGTACCGATGAGCGGCTCGGGCTTGCAGGAATAGCGTAAGGAAAGCTAAAACCCAGAATGAGCTGAGGCTGGCGAGGGAAGCGAGGAACAACAAAAAGGGGTTTTTCAGATATGTTCGAAGCAAGAGAAAGACCAAGAAAATGGTGGGACTGCTGCTCAATGAAGATGGCAAAATGTTGACAGATAACGAGGAAAAAGCAGAACTGCTCAACACCTATTTTGCTTCCGTTTTCTCACAAAAACGGAACAGTGTGCAACCTTGCATCGGTAGCAATCTCAGTAAGGGGTCGGGACTACAGTTCGAGATTGATAAGGAGATAGTCAGGAAATACCTAGTTAACCTAAATGAGTTCAAATCTCCAGGGCCTGATGAACTGCATCCCAGAGTATTGAAGGAACTTGTGGATGTACTCTTGGAACCTCTTGCCATCATCTTTGAGAAATCCTGGAGAACGGGAGAGGTGCCGGAGGATTGGAGACGGGCAAACGTCGTCCTGCACTTTAAAAAGGGTAAAAAAGAAGATCCGGGGAATTACAGGCCGGTCAGTCTGACTTCAATACCGGGAAAGATATTAGAACGGATAATAAAAGAGTCCATTGGCAACTATCTAAGAACATAAGAACATAAGAAGAGCCTGCTGGATCAGGCCAGTGGCCCATCTAGTTCAGCATCCTGTTCTCACAGTGGCCAACCAGGTGCCTGGGGGAAGCCCGCAAGCAGGACCCGAGTGCAAGAACACTCTCCCCTCCTGAGGCTTCCGGCAACTGGTTTTCAGAAGCATGCTGCCTCTGACTAGGGTGGCACAGCACAGCCATCATGGCTAGTAGCCATTGATAGCCCTGTCCTCCATGAATTTGTCTAATCTTCTTTTAAAGCCGTCCAAGCTGGTGGCCATTACTGCATCTTGTGGGAGCAAATTCCATAGTTTAACTATGCGCTGAGTAAAGAAGTACTTCCTTTTGTCTGTCCTGAATCTTCCAACATTCAGCTTCTTTGAATGTCCACGAGTTCTAGTATTATGAGAGAGGGAGAAGAACTTTTCTCTATCCACTTTCTCAATGCCATGCATAATTTTATACACTTCTATCATGTCTCCTCTGACCCGCCTTTTCTCTAAACTAAAAAGCCCCAAATGCTGCAACCTTTCCTCGTAAGGGAGTCGCTCCATCCCCTTGATCATTCTGGTTGCCCTCTTCTGAACCTTTTATTTGTAATACAGTTACTCCATTGCAATCTCAGCATCATTTTCATTACATTTCATTGCTCTTCATGATTTCCATCATCCCACTTTTTCCAGTCATACCTACTTGATTTATCAGTTTTGAGAACTTGTCTTCACTTAGTGGTTTTGTCATAACGTCAGCCAGCATATCAGCAGTGTTACAATAAGTTAATTCCACAAACCCTTGTTTAATCATTTCTCTGACATGGTGATATTTGATGCTGATATGCTTGGTTCTCTTGGTGTGTGCTTCTGACTGAGCTAGCTTAATGCAGGTCTGATTGTCCTCATATATTTTGATTGGTTTGTCTATGCCTTTTCCAATTTCAAACAGTAGATGGTCGAACCAGGTAAGTTCGTTACAAACCAGAGACAACGCTATATATTCAGCTTCTGAACTTGATGTTGCCACTATAGTTTGCCGCTTGCTGCACCAATCAATCACTGAATCATATAATAGAATGACAACACCAGTAGTAGACTTGCGGCTACTGGGATCGCCAGCATGATCCGCATCTACATAGCAGCACATACTCCCATGTTTACTGCTGGACAACACTAGACCTTTACTGCTAGTACCTTGCAAATACCTCAGGACTCGTTTTATTCCTTGCCAATCTGTCTCAGTAGGCTGTTCTACTTTTCGACTTAAGATGCTAACAGCATTACAAATGTCAGGTCTTGTTACCTTAACAAGATATTGCAACTGTCCTATGATGTGTCTGTACCTAGCAGTGTTTTCACAAGCTGTCTCTGTGTTTTCTTGTTGAAATGATGTTGTCATGGGAGTCCCTACTGCCTTACATTCAGACATCCCACAATCTGCTAGTATTTGTTTTATCTTTCCTTCCTGTTTTAACACGAAACTCCCGTCTGAACCCCGTATGACCTCTGTACCTAAATAATGACTTACAGGTCCCAAACTTTTCGTTACCACATGTTGTTTCAGACTATTATGGAACTCTCTTTTGTCTTCCTCCTCATGGGACAAGTACAGGATGTCATCCACATAAACTAGGCAGTATGTGAGCCCCCCCTTTCTTTCTTTCACATACACACAGGGGTCTGCCACACAACGCTTGAAATTCATTGACTGCAGAACATCATCTAGTTTTTCGTTCCAACAGCGCGCACTCTGGCGCAGACCATACAGGGATTTCTGTAACTTGCAACCTAGACCTGGCTGTGTTTCACATCCGGGAGGCTGTTCCATATAGATTTCTTCTTTCAACTCCCCATGTAAAAACACCGTGCCAATGTCATAGTGGCTTACATGCATGTTTTCTATGGCAGCTATTTTTAGCAAAACCCTGATTGACTCATGTTTCACCACGGGAGTGAAAACTGCATCATAGTCCGTCCTGAATTGCTGTGTAAAGCCCTTAGCTACTAGGCGTGCCCTATACCTTTGTATCTGTCCAGTACTCGACTGCTTACGTTTAAATATCCACTTACACCCTATAGCTTTCTTCCCTGGGGGCAGAGGTACTAGCGTCCATGTGCCATTATTTCGCATTGCTTCCAGCTCCTCTTTCATCGCTGCATGCCATTCATTCTGTTCAGCTATGGGTAATTGTTTTATATCCCCGAGGCTTGAGGGTTCTTTTTCCTGCTCTGTTTTATAAGCCATGACATCAGCATCAATCACTGGCGTCTGTGCTTTCACTGACTGCGTCAGGTTAATCCCTATTGAACCTCTATGTGTCCTGTCTGTGTCTTTACTGAGGACTCTCAGCTGCATATAGAACAGTGACTTCTTTACTATCCCTTTCATGAATATTTTTTCTCCTCTCATTACATGCACTGAACCCCTTTTGAACATTACTGTGAACCCCATTTCATTGAGTTTCGACACAGCCATAATGTTACATTTGATATCAGGAACAAACAGCACATCTGTCATAATGGTATTGAAACCTGCTAATTTCACTGTACCCCTACTTTTGATCTGTTTCTTAGATCCATCAGCCATTATTACATGATCCTCTACGTCACAAAATATATGAAACATAGATTTATCTTTGATTATACTATTTGTTGCCCCACTGTCAATTGCCCATAAATCTTTACAGTTATTTCCCTGCTCATTGTTAATACATTGCTTATTCTTACTAGCATAGATCACCTGTACACATGGTTTTCTTCCTCTTTCTCTTCTTCTTGCTTCACAATTCCTTTGTAGATGTTGCCTGGAACCACAAAAATAACACGCTTTTTGTCCATACAGTCTCTCTTGTGCAGCTTTGTTGTTCTGTTTTTCCACGTTGTGTTTAGACTCAGTCTTTTCCTGCTTTGCCATTTCCTGCCTCCTTTGGAATTCTTGTAAAAGTTTGCCTTCTATATAATCCATATTGAGATTTGCATCGTCCATTGCTTCCAAAGAGCTCACCAGACTATCATAACTTGAATCTAGTGAAGCTAATGTGATATACACTTTTTGCGTTTGAGAATGTTCAATCTCACGTTCTGATAACTCAGTAAACAGTCTGTTTATTTCCAACAAATGCTCTGACATGGTTGTATCTCCAGATAAGCGCATCTGATACAATCTTCTGGCAAGATATATTTTAGAACTGGCAGTCTTTCTCACGTGAATATTTCTTAAAGTTTCCCAGGTTTCTTTTGCCGTTGTTGCATCACGCACGTGCAGTAATTGAGAATCATCAATAGCAAGAACAATTAACGCCTTTGCCCTCTCATCCAGCCTTCTCCAATCTGCTGGAATTGGCACTACGGCGGGTGGGTCTTCTGCGATAGCTTTCCACAGGTCTTCTTTCACTAGAAAAGCCTGCAATCTCTGTTTCCAAGTGCCATAATTTTTCCCTGTCAGCCTTTCCAAGGGAATCCCGGCCGATAACGTAACAGACATATTTTCGCTTTTCACAGTTCACCGCCTTTGTAATTAGAGCTTCTCACCTCTGTCCTTCAGTCAGTTATTCCCACGGCTCTCTCACAGCTTTCAGCTCAGCTTTCGGTTTCTCCGTCTTTCTGCTGTTTTACTCGCTGGTCTGCAGTTCTGGCTTTTCTCTGCCGCTTTTCTGCAATCCTCAGCACCAGGTAACCATCCTCTGCTACCACTTGTTGGATGTTGTATCTGGCGCAAGCAGATGCCCAGGATGCAGAACAGTATAGTGACAGGCTAGATGCCAGTTGAAGCAATGAGCCGGACAAGCAATAAGTTTTAAGAGTCACTTTACTGACAATATATCGCAAGCTCTCTCTGTACAAACTCCTCGACCCCCACACTCATAAGTGTCTGCTGGCCCTCTATATAGATAAGGCCAGCTGCCCGAGCCTAGGTTTCTTAGCAACGTGTCCTTGAAGATGGCTCGAGCTCTGCCAACTTTCACTGCTAAGTCACGTAGCTCACTTGTGGAAATTTAACCTCTGCTTTCTCGGTTTAATAGCCAACAGGTCCCTCAAGAGTTTCTCTGGGTTGCAAATACCAGTATGCAAGGTTGGGTATTTCTACTAATAGATTTGTGGAGGTGACCTAACTCTCACTGCCTCATGATCTCAAAGAGACCCACTCTTTGTTCTTGTATTTCTTCTGCAGCTTTAAAAGAGGGTCAGAGTGATCTGTTCTATTTCTTCTAATGTAGAGTTGGGATTAGATCCCCATTCACATATCTTTGAACAAGCATGAATCAACCATGAACAAGAATTACTGCACTACTCGTGAAACAGTTGACTGACTGGATCCTGGACTGAATGGGGGCAAAAGCTAGAATGAGTTTAGAATGAGAGGACAAACAGCAAAGAAGCATTTGTATTAAATAGAAGTTTAATCTCAAATCAAATATTAAGGGTTTGAGTTTAGAATCTTTGTTGTCAAAACTTTGCATTCATTTCTGAAATAAACTTGACCTCAAAATTGTCAACCAAGCTACATTTGATAGTTTTTCTTATATTTATCTTACAATAGACAGAATACCAGCCATCTACAAACAACATGCTTTTCAAATATCTTCTAGTCAATAATGCTCAATTCTCGGCATAAAGCCTAGTTTCAAGAAAACAAATAGTTTTATGTGCAGTTACAGCCACTTTAGTGTTGTAGTAGGTGCACATTCAGAACTACTTATTCAAATAGCTCAGCTTCATGCATATTTATTTGCAAGTCCAGCTAATTCTGATAGCGTTTAATTGTATTAAGATGTGAAGGCCGTGGCTTAAAGAGCAAAGTATTCTTACAGAACAAAGGCCGCTCTTCGACAGCATTCAAAGCTTAGATTCAAATCACCACTTTTTTAATAGTAAACCAAAAGGAGAATAGGTGGCAGTACACAGTTTTAAAAAAGAAAAAGTCCCTGCCTGCAAACATATTGTCTAAAATAACCAATAAGTGGGGGGGGAAAGAGAACAAGGATATCAGATTTATAAAGATATATACCTACCTGCATAATAAGAAAGTGAGGATTATTGACATTCAGTCCAACACAGCAGAAGAGATCTTGTACTCTAGAATTGTTTGCATTCACACCATTGATTAGATACTTATTCCTGCCTCCAATCACCACCTTGAGAAGGAAGAAGCTTAACTTCTGTCTTTGGAAAACTGGTAGAAAGTATTATTAAAGCTAGATTAACTAAGCACATAGAAGAACAAGCCTTGCTGAAGCAGAGCCAGCATAGCTTCTGCAAGGGAAAGTCCTGTCTCAGTAACCTACTAGAATTCTTTGAGAGTGTCAACAAGCATATAGATAGAGGTGATCCAGTGGACATAGTGTACTTAGACTTTCAAAAAGCGTTTGACAAGGTACCTCACCAAAGACTTCTGAGGAAGCGTAGCAGTCATGGAATAAGAGGAGAGGTCCTCTTGTGGATAAGGAATTGGTTAAGAAGCAGAAAGCAGAGAGTAGGAATAAACGGACAGTTCTCCCAATGGAGGGCTATAGAAAGTGGAGTCCCTCAAGGATCGGTATTGGGACCTGTACTTTTCAAGTTGTTCATTAATGACCTAGAATTAGGAGTGAGCAGTGAAGTGGCCAAGTTTGCTGACGGCACTAAATTGTTCAGGGTTGTTAAAACAAAAAGGGATTGCGAAGAGCTCCAAAAAGACCTCTCCAAACTGAGTGAATGGGCAGAAAAATGGCAAATGCAATTCAATATAAACAAGTGTAAAATTATGCATATTGGAGCAAAAAATCTTAATTTCACATATACGCTCATGGGGTCTGAACTGGCGATGACCAACCAGGAGAGAGACCTCGGGGTTGTAGTGGACAGCACGATGAAAATGTCGACCCAGTGTGCGGCAGCTGTGAAAAAGGCAAATTCCATGCTAGCGATAATTAGGAAAGGTATTGAAAATAAAACAGCCGATATCATAATGCCGCTGTATAAATCTATGGTGCGGCCGCATTTGGAATACTGTGTACAGTTCTGGTCGCCTCATCTCAAAAAGGATATTATAGAGTTGGAAAAGGTTCAGAAGAGGGCAACCAGAATGATCAAGGGGATGGAGCGACTCCCTTACGAGGAAAGGTTGCAGCATTTGGGGCTTTTTAGTTTAGAGAAAAGGCGGGTCAGAGGAGACATGATAGAAGTGTATAAAATTATGCATGGCATTGAGAAAGTGGATAGAGAAAAGTTCTTCTCCCTCTCTCATAATACTAGAACTCGTGGACATTCAAAGAAGCTGAATGTTGGAAGATTCAGGACAGACAAAATGAAGTACTTCTTTACTCAGCGCATAGTTAAACTATGGAATTTGCTCCCACAAGATGCAGTAATGTCCACCAGCTTGGATGGCTTTAAAAGAAGATTAGACCAATTCATGGAGGACAGGGCTATCAATGGCTACTAGCCATGATGGCTGTGCTGTGCCACCCTAGTCAGAGGCAGCATGCTTCTGAAAACCAGTTGCCGGAAGCCTCAGGAGGGGAGAGTGTTCTTGCACTTGGGTCCTGCTTGCGGGCTTCCCCCAGGCACCTGGTTGGCCACTGTGAGAACAGGATGCTGGACTAGATGGGCCACTGGCCTGATCCAGCAGGCTCTTCTTATGTTCTTATGTCCTTAAGGGCCCATTATATATCATAGCTTTTTTTGTAGTCTAATGTTACAGTACTTAGGCAAGTACTTGGCATGTGCAGCTAGATGTGCCAAAATAAAGTATTTCAGAATATACTGGTCTATTTACAGTTCTGTTAAAAGATATAAAATACTTAGAAACTCATGGAATCCATCAGTAGCTCACCTGCCTTGTGACTTATCTCATCATGATTCTCAAATCCAGAGCTTGGAAAAGTTACTTTTTTGAACTACAACTCCCATCAGCCCAATCTAGTGGCCATGCTGGCTGGGGCTGATGGGAGTTGTAGTTCAAAAAAGTAACTTTTCCAAGCTCTGCTCAAATCCTAGGGGACTTCGCTTCTTGTCAAAATTATCAAAGGTGATTGATACAGTAGCCTTAGTAATCCCAGCCTGGCCATCTTTTGTAAACAAGATCTTGCAGGTTGGAAGCTCGCACCTGAAACATATTAAAAGACCAATAAATTCCCTATTTATTGCAGTGGAAAACAAATGGACATGTTTGAGCTATAGGGCTGTCTAATGGTAACTTCAGCTAGCGGTTTTAACTTAATTAACATGCTATGGGCTCATCTAGACGACTGCAAAATGTGTGACATGCCCACTATGTGTTTTCATTATTTTTCGGTCGTCCTGATGATGTCGCACGCAAAAGCGCTTTTTCGCGCAGTTAAATCCGCTTTTGCACAACCGCGAAAAATGCTATATTTTTTAAAGCGTGAATCATCCGCTGTTCCTTCAGCCGCTCGGATGCAATACCGCGGAGTTTAGAGATGACGCTGTTGCATGGGCGGTCCTGGGGCGGTTCCCCATTCCCCCTCCTCTTTTCCAGCCAATCCCGTAGCCAATTCATGCTGCTGGATATACTGCGCAGGTGTGGAAATGCAAGTTTGCGCAGAAGCAGAAATTAAGTGTATGGTTTTGGATTGGTGGTAGAGAACGAAGCGTTTGCCCGCCATTGCATCTGTTTGCATTTGCTCATTTCCAAAGGCACCGTTCCTGCCATCCAATCATCCTGAGGCCGCCTGCTTTGTGGGTGGCGTTGTGTGGCTCTTAATAAGGTAAGAGGAGTTCTTCGGCTCTTGCATGCCCCCCCTTTGCACTGAACCTCCACCACCCTGTCCAGGATCAATGGCGTGGCACGCCTGCTGCATCCCTCCAGTGTTGGTGGCTGCTGTTCATTGCTGTTCATTTGCCCCTGTACCACCGGCCATAAAGTTAGCCCACCGGCCAGTAAGTAGCTGCAAACCCGTTCCACTTACAGGTAGCCATGCGGTCTCGCCAGCCGCTTTCCCCCTCTCTGCTCATCAGCTGTGAAGCGGGTGTGCCTGAGGCTTTTAGGCGGGAGGTTCGAATGCCCTGTCTGGCTTCCTTGTGCTGCCTGCTGCCGGCTCATCAGCTGTGCAGCGCGTTTACCTGCAGCGCTTGCCGGCTTATTGTGGGCAGGAGGGTTGAAAGAGATAAAGAATGTGGGGGGACCCCAACTATGCTTTTGCCCCGGGCACCGCGCAGAGCCCAAGTGAGGGCCTGCCTGTTGGATGTACCCCTTGGATCCTGCACTAACATTCCAGGATTTGGGGGGGGCACCATGCAAAGGGCAGCGCCTATGGGTTTAATAAGCAGAGGGCAATGCATCACCTTGTAACCCCGCTGCACATGTGGGCGATCCCCTTTCAAGTATTTTCATGGTCAATTTCCGTGGTAACCTCAGTCAGTGCTCGTTTACTCCCTGTGCTGTTTGTAATGCCGCTTGCAAGTATTTTCATGGTCAACTTACTGCCCATGCTTTATGCCTCTCCCATGGTTAAAGCACCTTTGCTGCTGACTGCGGCAAGCCAATCCAAGCGGAGGTAGTTCAAAAGAAGACTCTTCTAAACAGCTAATATGTCCCCCTTTGATAAGCTTGGCATGAAGAGGTTGCTTCATACAATAGAAACACAAACTGTTACCTGTGATGTTCCTGCTTATATTGTAAATATGGTAAGTGCTGTTTGTATAGAAGACATATGGTAAGTGGAGTGAAAGAGGAGGGGGGAGTAGAATGAGCAGTAGAATGCTGGATGATTGGCTAAGTGTTTGAATGGCTGGGAGTATAAATGGAAGAATGACAGTTGAATCTGGGAGGTTGAGGTTGAGGTGGTGTTTAGAAGGTGTTTGGAGGTGGTGGTGTTGAGAGTGAGTCGGAGTTCTAAGGCAATTAGTAAGAAGTCAAGTACCTAACAGAATATAGATGAAACCATATGTTTGTGAAACATTCCTTCAGTAATCTTGTTATTTCTGATATTTAATAAATACTTATTTGGTTTACCAAAGGCCTGATCCTTGGCTGGGGGAATATACAGACCAGAAGGGAGGGCAAGGTAATTATCAAGGCTGAACAGAAACTGTATCTAATGGTGGCAGCGGTGAAGGGAGAGATTGTAACAAGTCACGTATCCAGAGCAACCCAGAGTTGTATGCTTTAAATATAAAGATACAAGGGGGTTGGGAACAGCCTAGGCACACAGTCACAAAGTAACAAGCTATAGAGAGACTTAGGCAAAGTCTCTGGGAGTTTGGGTTACAGGAAGTGACTGGTGGTGCTGCCTAGCAGTGGGATCTAGTGAGATCTGTGCTACAGCTGTAAAGGGTAAGAAGAAAACCTGACGTTCCTGTCTGCTGGTAGCCACAAGTGAGAGCTTCACAGGTGGTGCTGGGGAAGGATGTCACATTGCTCCTGCATGTAATGCTAGCTCACAGATTTAAACGTGTTTCAAAACTTTTCCCATGTCGTTCAGGTTGTGCTTTCATTATTCCTGTACATATATATGTATATGGATCTACACCCATTTATCGATTGATGGATACATTGGTAGATAGGTAGATAGATGGATAGACAGACAGATAGATAGATGGATAGATAGATCGCTGGACAGATAGACAGAAAAAAGAGAGGGAGAGAGACAGAAAGCGAGAGAGAACACAAACATATTTCTGTGTTGATTTTTCAGTCTTGAACATTTCCTGTAAACTTCAGCACTTTGCCTACACAGCAATTCCTCCAGGGCCGGCAGTGTCACCCAAGCAGCCCCTGCAGGGGCATCACTATCGGGGTGCGGAGGGTGCGGCCCACACCCGGGTGTCACCATGAGGGGGGTGACACCCAGAGCCGCCCCGCCCCGCGCCATTGCCCGGCAAGGCTGTTCCAACTCCTTGGAGGCGGGCGGGCGGGCTGGTGGGCGAGCGTGTGAGCAGCGTCAGTGGGGCGAGGGAGGCGTTCCGACATTCCCAGGCCTTCTCCGGCTGGGTGCCCCTCTGGCGCATGCCCTCCCAGGGGCATGGACGGGGTAGCTGGCCTTGAGTGCACGCTCACACGCGCACAAGCCCAGTCACCTCGTCCATGCCCCTGGGAGGGCACGCACCGGAGGTCCGCACCCCCCTGCACTCCCGCTAGTGATGCCGCTGAGCCCCTGTACAGGGAAAGGAACAGAAGAGAAAGGATGGAACTGCAAGGACACCGCTCCCATCAGGTTGTGGCCCATGAATGTGTCAGTGGGGCCAGAGGTCCCAGCTGGCGTTCCTGCGAGGTCATGGACGTGTTGGACATTTGGGGCGAATCAAAGGTACAAGGACTATTGAGAAGCAGCCACCGAAACATTGACACGTTTGAAAGCATCGCACAACAGATGGTGAGCAGAGGGCACTGTCGTACGGCCATGGAGTGCAGGAATAAGACAAAGGTGATGAGGGCAGAGTACAGACGGGTAGTAGGCCACAACTCTAAATCCGGCAACAGCAGGACCACTTGCCCATACCTTGAACAACTGCACAACATCCTCAGAGGGGATGCCAGCGTGACTCTGCTACGAGTGGCCCGAAGTCTGCATGTGCGTAAGAACAATGACACTCCCCAGACTCCATCCTCTAGCCAGACCTGTGCGGAAACAGCAGCTTCACCACCAGCACTCCACGTGGGCTCATCAAGGCCAAGTGAAACGACCACAATCAACAGAAGTGACCTCGAGGAATGTGGACTGTTGGGTAAGTCATCATCAGCTTGCCCCAAGGCAACCACTCGGACTGGTGACAGCAAGTATGGGTGGGGGCAACGAGGTATTGAAAACAACCAATGTAGTACACTGTGGTTGCTCGCTGCATGCTCTTCTTTTGATACTGTACACTTTTATTCGGGAGTTTCTTGTCCATATTCAAGGCTTGCTGGTAGACTTCTCTATGTCTTTCCCCTTTCAGTTGCCGATACAGCTGCCAATGAAGACCCAGAAGAGGTGATTGAAGGTCAAGGCCTATGGGGACAAGAACCAGATGAGCTTTCTTTACCCTCGTATTTGGGAACCTTTTTATGTTTTCCCGTGCAAATACCTGCACGAAATGCACACCATGTTACCAAATTCTTCCAAGCTACACAGCAAGTGGATTGGACTGTGAAAGACCAACCCAAATTGTGTTTGCATTTTGACAACTTTGTAGGGCAGTACAATATCTCAGAGAGGAGTTCAGGTCTCCTGCTCCCCTGGTGCATTCACTATAGCTGCCCAATTTCCCTGCTTTTTAAAGTTTGGTAGAAATATCTGTGGGCTATAGCTACATTCTTAAACCGCAAGGTTTTTTTTGCATATTAGTGAATTTCCTTGCTTTTTAATCCGGGAGGTAAGAAACGGGATCCTGCGCAAGTTTGCTGAGAATGGATTGATCATTTGCATGCTTATTGAGTTAAGTGGGATTTACACACACACACATGGCAATCATGCTTAGGATTGATGAAACTGACCACAGGGGATGGGGAAGGGAGGAGGGGAAGGAGGGAGAGGTGGAAAGGCAGAGGGGAGGACTGGGATGGGAACAGGCAGGAGGGGGAGGGGAGAAGAAGATGTGGTCATTTGCATGTTTATTGAGTTCAGTGGGATTTACTCCCGTGCAATCTTGCGTAGGATAGGTAAAACTGACCAGGGGGGTAGGGATGGAGGGATGGAGTGGGCAGGGGAGGCGGAAGAAGGAAGAGGGGAGGGGAGGAGGAAGGGAGAGGAAAGGGGAAGGAGGGAAAAGGTAGGTCTGATCATTTGTATGATTATTGAGTTGAATCGGATATACTCCTATGCAATCATGATTAGGATAGGTAAAACTGACCAGGCTGGGCCTGGCAACCAAGATGTCTTCTGTATCTTTCAAAATTGGGCAGGGGGAGGGGAGAATTCTACCTTGTGGTTTTTCCCATTACATTGTTGCAAGAACACCTGCACTTGGCTGACTTTCTCTTCTCCTAAAGATACAGGATCAGTCTCAGGCCCTGAACCTGGCAACCCTACCTCCCACCCAAATTTAAAACAAAGCTGTCCCTGGCCACATCCACACCAGGCCTCTATTACACTTTGGACAATCATTATTTATTTATCTATTAATTAATTTATTTATTTATCATTATTTATTTATCTATTCTGAAAGAATCCTGGGAAGTGTAGTTAGTGAAGGGTGCTGAGAGTTGCTAGGAGACGCCCTGTTCCTCTCACAGACCTTCAATCAGAGTGGCTGACTGTTACCCATTCTCTCAGGGGAATAGGAGTCTCCTCTCAGCACCCTTCACAAACTACATTTCCCAGGATTCTTTGAGGGAAGCCATGACTGTCTCAACTGAAATCAAGTCTGGTGTGGTGATTAGCCAAGCCCAGCAGCTGTGAGGCTTTTAGAACACTGACAGTTGGTCCTTACTGAGCATGCCCCACGTTATAATAGGCTTCCAGCCAAAATTTCTTAAATTAATTAAAAATCAACCAGGCATTTTTTTACTTTTAAACTGCAGTAGATGAAGGTCAGAGTATGGGGCAAGGTCAGTATTAGGATTACAGGTACTCTGTGAACATGGCTGATTTTTAATGAATTTCAACAGATTATGAGAACTCTGGCAGAAAAAAGTCCCAAAGGGCTCTGAGGTTCTTCTCTCTCTCTTTAGACTTTGAACTCCTGATTCTGTCTAACTGTTTTGTGTATTGCCATGAAAATTGACAGGGTTGTTAAGCAAGCCTTTCTGAGTTCAGAAGTATAAGTTTTGTAAGGTTTTGTTTTGAAATGAGTTTATGGGAAGCATCAGAATGGCATGCGGGGGTATTTTCCATTTAACATTGTGGAATGTGAAAAATCCATGCTGGCTATAGTATACAGCCACTCTCGTGGCTGTATAATGCTTGTTGACACTCTCAAAGAATTCTAATAGGTTACTGAGACAGGACTTTTTTGCGAATTGCGTGTGTAGGTCAGACGTGGTTTGAATCCAAAAGCCGTTTAGAACAGGAATAAGACAGGCCAGGCAAGTTTCATGTAAGAGTCTTTACTAGGCAAAGACATTAGAGACATCTTTCTCCATTGACATTTCTTCCCCCACACTCTGAGATCCTGCCAGTTCCCACCTTATCACACTCTCAGCCAGCCACACTGACCTTGATTGTCTGAAACTCTGTTCTCACAGCTTAACCCTTCTGCTTCAGGTTTCTCTCTCTCTGCTAAAAACCTTGTCTGTGAGTCTCACAACCTGCGTCACTGACCAACAGCCCCCACCTGAGACTTACAGACTACAAAACTTCATGTTACAATTATTACATTTCTACAACATTAACTTTTCATTACAAATACATTTCAGTACATGGTTTCTTACAGTTTCTATTTACAGTTTCAGTTCAGTTCAGTTTCTCTTTATTCTTTATTTACACAAGTTTCACAGATTCATGTTTGCTTTTATTTGATGATACAATTACATTTCATTCTTCAACACAAAACTTCCACATTAGATCCATTGTTTCTTTATCTATTGGTCCCTCTTTTTCCCATTCTACTGGAATTTCATCTGTCTCATTATTCTGTTGTGTGACATTAAATGCAAATCTCTGAGGAGGTTGACCTTTCGTTTTTCTCTCTGATTTCCTGACCGTATCTATTTCCATTTCTTCTTCACTTTCAATTTTACTCGGACCAGCACCACTAGTACTAGGTATTTCTGTATCATGTGTTGTCATGTCTTCACTTCTCAGTCTTTTAACAGTACGTTTGCCACTATGAATTAAATCTTTTAATGCAGTTTTTAATGGAATTTGCTGCCCGAAAGGAACATCCGCAGCTTCCTGTTTGTTTTCACTCTCTAAGATCACTGTTTGACTGTCTCTCCAAGGTTTATCTATCACTTTTATGTTTCTGCTTAACACTACTTGTTGTTTCTCAGGTAACCAAACTCTATAATATGAATTCTGAAATCCCAAAATGCGTCCTGCCTGCTCTCTTGACTGTTTTGCAACATGTACCCAGCATTTTGCCCCAAAACGTTCTATGTGTTTCACCCTGGGTTTTCTTCCAGTCAGTTTCTCATAGGGAGACATGCCTATTGTTCTGTGCATTAGGCGATTCTGAATATAAACAGTGTACAGAATACATTCACCCCAATAAGTGTTATTCATATCAGCATCTGCTAGCATTGCTCTCAATGAATCCTGCAATGACCGGTTCCTCCTCTCTGCTGTTCCGTTGGAGGATGGGCTGAAGGGAGCAGTTAGACTTTGAATTATCCCCTTCTTTTCCAAATATGTTTGAAATGAATTACTGGTAAATTCACCACCTCTATCTGATCTGATATTTTTGATAACAACCCCATGTTGTGTTTCTGTTCTCTGTATGAATGCCTTTAATTTCTCTTCTGCATCACTTTTCTTTTTCAATAAGAACACATGTGTAAATCTGGAGAAATCATCCACAATCACTAAATAAAACCTTGCTCCACCTTTTGAGCACTGAAAAGGTCCAGCTAAATCCACATGTATAAGTTGATAGGGTTTTGTAGTCGTGCTTTCACAGCTCTTATTTACTGGATTCACAGTCGTTTTTGTTTTATAACATACCTCACACTCATCCACATGCTCACAGTGTTTTAACTTCAAATCTTGACTATATTTTGGGGTGTTTTGTATCTTTTGAAAATGGGCGTGTGCTAGTTTTCTGTGCCATTCATGGACACAATTATCATGTTTCTCTTTATTTACCGCTATCCAAGCACACATGTCTTTATCAAGCTTGCACTCAACCATAAACATATTTTTCTGTAATTTCCCTTGCATGCATATTTCACCGTCTTTTCTCACAAAACATCTATCCCCTTCAAATGTAACTTTACAACCTATTTGAGCCAATTTTCTCACTGATAGAATGTTATATTTTAAACCAGAAATCAGTAATACATCTGTTAAAATTCCCAAATTACCCATCTTCAGCGTTCCTCTCGCAGTAGCGTCCTGAGTTGATCCGTCAGCCAGATAAAGTTTCTCCTGCGTCGGCTTTGAAGTGTAAAATAAACTAGAGTCTGTGATTAGGCAATTAGACGCTCCACTGTCAAGAAGCCATTTAGAGTTAATGAGTTTATTGCTCTCCTTAGAAACAAAGTTCACGCTTGCTCTCTGACTTTCAAAGTTTCTGTAATTCCTCTTCTTTAAACAATGTCTCTGTATATGCCCACGTGATCCACAAAAATAACATGTTTTAGTCTCTTCCCTGCTTCTTTGATTTCGTTGTTGTACAGACACAGTCTCAGCCTCTTTTAAGTCTATTTTCTTATTCTCTTTCCTCCTATACCACTCTTGTTGAAGTTTCTGTTCCACAAAGTCCAAAGTTAGATTCCCGTCAGGTTGACTTTCCAGACCAGCGACCAGCACGTCCCATTTTTGATCAAATGAAGATAACAGGAGATAAACCATCTGCAAGTCATTATGATGAACGCCTCGATCTTGCAGCTCTGCATTTAATCTACGAAATTCAGCCAAATGCTCTTCCATAGTCACATCATCTGTAAAACGCATCTGATATAGCTTCCGTGCTAAACACAGCCTGCTTCCCACAGTTTGCTGTACATGCGCGGCTCTTAACTTTCCCCACATCTGATTAGCAGTCGGCTCATTACTCACCAGCCACAGTTGTGAATCTGATAGCCCCAGAGTAATAAAAGCCTTCGCTTTCTCGTCTTTCTTCAGCCACGCTGCTGAAGGAGCTGCCAGAGGGGGTTTTTCCACGACATCATTCAAATCCTCTTTAATCAGAACAGCTCTCATTCTCCACTTCCAGCTGGAGTAATTTACAGCATTCAGCCTCTCCATCGGCATCCCGGAAGACAGATTTACAGCCATGTTGCCCACTCTTACTTGCCTCTTACTTGCGCTTTGTTTCTCTCTGCAACAACGCCACTTCACCGGCTCTCGAACCCGCTACCACGCCTCATAATCTGGGCCCATAACCCCTTTTGCGAATTGCGTGTGTAGGTCAGACGTGGTTTGAATCCAAAAGCCGTTTAGAACAGGAATAAGACAGGCCAGGCAAGTTTCATGTAAGAGTCTTTACTAGGCAAAGACATTAGAGACATCTTTCTCCATTGACATTTCTTCCCCCACACTCTGAGATCCTGCCAGTTCCCACCTTATCACACTCTCAGCCAGCCACACTGACCTTGATTGTCTGGAACTCTGTTCTCACAGCTTAACCCTTCTGCTTCAGGTTTCTCTCTCTCTGCTAAAAACCTTGTCTGTGAGTCTCACAACCTGCGTCACTGACCAACAGACTTTCCCTTGCAGAAGCCATGCTGGCTCTGCTTCAGCAAGGCTCGTTCTTCTATGTGCTTAGTTAATCTAGCTTTAATAATACTTTCTACCAGTTTTCCAGGGACAGAAGTTAAGCTAACTGGCCTGTAATTTCCGGGATCCCCTCTGGATCCCTTTTTGAATATTGGCGTTACATTTACCACTTTCCAGTCTATAGGCACGGAGGAGGACCTGAGGGACAAGTTACATATTTCAGTTAGCAGATCAGCAATTTCACCTTTGAGTTCTTTGAGAACTCTCGGGTGGATGCCATCTGGGCCTGCTGATTTGTCAGTTTTTATATTGTCCATTAAGCCTAGAACTTCCTCTCTCGTTACCACTATTTGTCTCAGTTCCCCAGAATCCCTTCCTGCAAATGTTAGTTCAGGTTCAGGGATCTGCCCTATATCTTCCACTGTGAAGACAGATGCAAAGAATTCATTTAGCTTCTCTGCAATCTCCTTATCGATCTTTAGGACACCTTTGACTCCCTTATCATCCAAGGGTCCAATCGCCTCCCTAGATGGTCTCCTGCTTTGAATGTATTTATAGAATTTTTTGTTGTTGGTTTTTATGTTCTTAGCAATGTGCTCCTCAAATTCTTTTTTAGCATCCCTTATTGTCTTCTTGCATTTCTTTTGCAAGAGTTTGTGTTCTTTTTTATTTTCTTCATTTGGACAAGACTTCCATTTTCTGAAGGAAGACTTTTTGCCTCTAAGAGCTTCCTTGACTTTGCTTGTTAACCATGCTGGCATCTTCTTGGTCCTGGAAGTACCTTTTCTGACCTGCGGTACGCACTCCAGTTGAGCTTCTAATAGAGTGTTTTTAAACAACTTCCAAGCATTTTCGAGTGATGTGACCCTCTGGACTTTGTTTTTCAGCTTTCTTTTTACCAATCCCCTCATTTTTGTGAAGTTTCCTCTTTTGAAGTCAAAATGTGACCGTGTTGGATTTTCTTGGCAATTGGCCATTTACATGTATGTTTAATTTAATAGCACTATGGTCACTGCTCCCAATCGGTTCAACAGCACTTACATCTCGCACCAGGTCCCGGTCCCCACTGAGGATTAAGTCCAGGGTTGCCGTCCCTCTGGTCGGTTCCATGACCAACTGATCTAGGGAATAGTCATTTAGAATATCTAGTAATTTTGCTTCTTTGTCATGACTGAAACACATATGCAGCCAGTCTATGTCTGGGTAGTTGAAGTCACCCATTGCTACCACATTTCCTAGTTTGGATGCTTCCTCAATTTCATATCTCATCTCAAGGTCTCCCTGAGCATTTTGATCTGGGGGACGATAGATCGTTCCCAGTATTAAATCCCTCCTCGGGCATGGTATCACCACCCACAACAATTCTGTGGAGGAGTCTGCCTCTTTTGGGGTTTCGAGCTTGCTGGATTCAATGCCTTCTTTCATGTATAGAGTGACTCCGCCACCAATACGTCCTTCCCTGTCCTTCCAATATAGTTTATGTCCAGGGATAACCATATCCCACTGGTTTTCTCCATTCCACCAGGTCTCCGTTATGCTCACTTTATCAATGCTCTTCTCTAAGACCAAGCACTCCAGTTCTCCCATCTTGGTTCAGAGGCTCCTAGCATTAGCGTACAGGCACTTGTAAGCAGTGTCTCTCTTCAAGTGTCTTTGGCACTTGTGGTTTGGCCTGTGGTAATTTTGCCCTTCTGAATTGATATCCTGTGCCCCTGCTCTCACAATGCCTACTTCTAGGCCTACCCCTTTTAAAATTTCCTCATTTCTTTGGTCTTTATCCCAAGGGGGAGGTTTATTCCGAACCGGACCTTCCTCAGCTCCTGTCGGGTTTCCCCCCTCAGTCAGTTTAAAAGCTGCTCTGCCACCTTTTTAATTTTAAGTGCCAGCAGTCTGGTTCCATTCTGGTTCAAGTGGAGCCCATACCTTTTGTACAGGCCCGGCTTGTCCCCAAATGTTCCCCAGTGGCTAACAAATCCAAACCCTTCCACCCGACACCAACATCTCATCCACGCATTGAGACTGCAAAGCTGTGCCTGTCTGGCTGGTCCTGCGCATAGAACCGGTAGCATTTCAGAGAAAGCCACCTTGGAGGTCCTGGCTTTCAGCATCCTACCTAGCAACCTAAATTTTGCTTCCAGGACCTCACGGCTGCATTTCCCCATGTCGTTGGTGCCAACATGCACCATGACCACTGACTCCTCCCCAGCACTGTCTACCAAACTATCTAAACGACGGGCAATATCCGCAACCTTCGCACCAGGCAGGCAAAACACCTTGCGGTTTGCACGCCCATCACACACCCCACTATCTATGTTCCTAATGATCGAATCACCCACTACAAGGATCCCTCCACCCCTTGGAGAGATATCCTCGGCACGAGAGGATAGCTGCTCATCCTCCAAGGAATGGGTCCCTTCTAAGGGATCGTTTCCCTCTTCCTCAGCTGGATGCTCTCCTTCCCTGAGACCATCGTTCTCCATGATAGCAGAAGAGCTATCATCGTTGGAGTGGGACACAGCTATAACGTCCCTGAAGGCCTCCTTCACACACCTCTCTGCCTCTCTCAGCTTTTCCAGGTCAGCCACCTTGGCCTCAAGGAAATGAAGTCGTTCCCGGAGAGCCAGGAGCTCATTGCACTGAGAGCACACCCATGACTTCTGTCCAACAGAAAGATAATTGTACATGCTGCAGGCTGTGCAAAACACTGGAAAGCCCCCACACCCCTGCTGGCTTCTTACCTGCAAAGTTTTGTTTAAGGTTTATTACGCCAATAGGTTGGGGACTGCGGTTTAGTTGAGGTCAGGGAACAGATGGGCAGAGTGGGGGGCCCTGGCCACCTCGCCCTGCTGCCGAACTCACTCTGCTGCTTAACTCGCCTTGACGCTTTGTCAGCTGGGGCCTTGACGCTTTGTCAGCTGGGGCTCCCTCTAGCTCGTGGAGCATGCCATGGTATGGATTTCATTCTTAATGGTGTGTGCTTGGATATCCCCCACAATGATTGTGATGTATGGCAAACTCTTCCTTTTTCATTGTGCATGTATTTCCAAGTTTTACAGCCAAACAGTTATTATCTTGCCTTCAAACAATAGAAGCTTGTGCGTCTATAACACTGGTTCTTGCTATTGCAAGCAACGCTCCCCACACCTGCAAAAGGTCTATGATCCTTGTGCCGAAAAGTGTTGTGGGGGGGGTAGAAGTGGTTCTTTGGCCCACAAAACTCTGCAGTTGAAAGCCACAGGATGTGTCCTTCATGACATGCCTTCCTCGCATCAGTGACATCGCAGCCACTTATTGTATGCACCTTTCAGTGCCCAAATTGTGTAAGTGCTATAACACCTCCTTTGTCAGGATGCCTTGCTTTGTTAACACCCTCTGTGCTGGAATCATGAGTTAAAGTAAATGAGCCAGCCTAACAAGTGTTCCCTGGTTCAGCATGTGGGTGGTCATGAACCACAATAATTTGGTGACTTACCATGGTGGGGTTCTTGCACCTCCTCTTGCTCTCCTGATGACAGCTCTTGTTGTGGTGGATGAACTGTGGGTCAAGAAGGCAATTGTTAATACACAGAAGAAATATCCTTCCCCTAACATGGAATGCACTGCATGGTCTACCCCCAAAGTTGTTTGAGAGAAGCAGTTCAGTTCCCTGTTCCATAGAAAACAATGCACATGGTGGTACCACCTTCCCAATAAAGCATATGTAAACACACAAGTTTTAGAGGTTATGCTGTAGAAGTATGCTTACCTGCTGGCCGGCAATCCTCCCATGAAGGACACCCCCCTTCCTTCCACAAGCTGTGGAGCTCCTTAAAATACGGTGGTCTTTTCTGAGGGGGGGTGTCCTTGGAATGCCTGCATGGCATTAAAGAAGTCAGCCTTCAGACATTTAAATCTGGAGCGCACTTGTGTGGCAGTGCGCATATATTCACTGTTGCACAGCTGGCGTGCCACCGCACAAAAAATTGGGGCAGTGAGTAGGGGGGTGCTCCCCATCAAATGCTCGGCTTTGCGCTCAAGGAGAAGTTGTTTCTCCTCAGCGCGCCAGTACTTCCCCTTTATGGGCTGACTGCAAGCCATAGCTTCCCTGTGTTGGCCTGAATTAAGTAAAAATAAAGCTCTGGAGTGTTTGCCTGTTGTGCATGTGTCTCTAGCTTTGCCTGATATCCACCGACAACACCCGCCCCTTCCCCATTTCCATACAATCCTGTATTTTCACTTGTGCGCGTGTGCGCAAATGTCCATGGGGAAAGCCAGGGAAAACTCAACCAATCACAGTGATGGGATATACCACACAGATGCGGAAATGCACATTTGTGCGAAGCTACAACAGTTTAACCTTACACATTGTAGGTAGTGGGGAAAGCTTGTGATTGCCAGCCATCTTTCCACTTTTGCGCATATTCGTTAATACAATACTCTGAAAGGTTTCCCTTTCGCCATCATCCTGCGGCTGCCGTGATAGTTGAGACAAGATCCTGGCTGGTAGTGTTGTGTGGCTCCCTATAAGGTAAGATGAGTTCCTGGGCTCTTGCATCCCCCCCTCGCTCCCTGTCGTGTTCAGGTTGGGACTCAAGAATCAGCTCACTTGGTGAAAGCAAATCAGTTTTTATTAAAGTAATTTCCAGACATAGGCTCCTCCGTCACATGAACAACTTCTGCAAACAAGAACCTGCAACATGGAAGAAAGGTGACAGAACAGGGGCACTCTGCTCCCCCCACTCTTTATAAAGGGTTTTTTTTGGCGCGAATCCTCTCACTTCGTCTCAAAGCGCCCTGTTCTAAACCCCTCCTTTCTCTTTCCCTTGTTACTTTGAGACGCCTCCTGGAACAAGGCGAGGGTGGGGGCATGACCCTCTCTTCTTCTAACGTATCTGCTTCTAGGATGGGGGAACGAGGGGGGGAAGGTTTAAACTGTCAGGCAGGTTTTTCTCCGCTTGAGGGGGAATTGGAACCCCTCCTTTTTCCGTCTCTGACTGCTCTGGGCTGGAGAGAGGGGAGGGTGTGAGAAACTTCTGAGAGCCGTCTGTTTCTCTGGTTACCAGGCTCTCAAGGTCTCTGTCGGCAGATAACTCTATCTCTGTTCTCTCTCTCTCCAGTGACTTTGGGAAACTAATATCTCCCCCCTCCTCATCATCTGAACTCCCAGGGTCCCAATCTTGCATCCGGACACCATCCCCTTCCCCATGCTGTACTTCCCCCCCACCTGTTGGTCTGGGTCGGTGAGGGAAGCATTGATGAAACTCTTTTACTAAGTCAGGGGCATGGACGTCTTTCTCGTCTTCCCATGATCTGTCGGACGGTCCATATCCTTTCCAATGAATCAGATATTGCAATCGATTATGCCTCCGCCTGGAGTCAAGGATCTGTGAGACTTCAAACTCAGGTTGACCCCCCACTAGGATCGGAGCCCCTGGGGCCTCTGTAGGTCGCAACTCACTGGGAGGGGCGGCCTTTGTTAGCAGGGAGCGATGGAACACCGGGTGTATTTTGAAGGTGGCTGGCAGCTTTAGGCGATACGCCACTGGATTAATTTGAACCTCTATTTCAAACGGCCCCACTTTTTTGTCTTGTAATTTCCTACACTTGCCTGGCATCTGAAGGAATCGAGTGAACAGCCATACCAAATCTCCTGGTTGAAGGGGGGAGGCTCTCTCCGGTGTTGGTCAGCAACTCTCTTGTACTCAGCCTTGGCTTCCTCTAGCTGCTGTTTCAACACATGTTGAACAGCCTGAAGTTCTTGAAGATATTCTCCTGCAGCGGGCACAGGCACACTCCCTGAGCTACTGGGGAAGGCTTTTGGATGGAAGCCATAGTTAGCAAAGAAAGGGGTTTGCCCTGTGCTGGTATGCAGGGAGTTATTATAGGCAAATTCTGCAAAATGCAGGTAGGACACCCAGTCATTCTGTTGATAGGAGATGTAACAACGTAAATACCTTTCTAAAACAGCGTTCAGTCTCTTGGTCTGCCCGTCCGTCTGGGGGTGGTGCGCGGAAGAGAGTTTTAATTCCGTCTGCAACTGTTTCCAAACTGCCCTCCAAAATTTAGCTGTATATTGAGTTCCTCAATCCGAAACTAAACTATTTGGTAGTCCATGCAGCCAGTAGATTTCCTTTATGAACAACTTGGCTGTCTCTTTGGCCTCCAGAGCTCCTGGGCAAGGAAGGAAGTGTGCCATTTTGGTGACCGAATCTACCACTACCAGGATAGCCGTCATTCCTTGTGACTTTGGTTGATCAGTTATAAAATCCATGGAGAGGTCCTTCCAGGGGTCACTTGGGACAGGCAGCGGCTGCAGCAGTCCTGTTGGTTTCCCGGTGTCTGCTTTCGCCCGCATACAGACCGAACAGGACTTTACGTAGTTCTCAATCTCTCGACGCATCTGGGGCCACCAAAAGTCCTTGGCCACGTTCTGAATGGTTTTAAAGATGCCAAAGTGTCCAGCTGTCACGGAGTCGTGACACTGGCGTAAAATTTTGAGTCTTAGATCTCCCTTAGGCACATATCTGGCTGCTTTGAACCACAACAATCCATCTTTCCAATGAAAACTTACTTCTGGGTCTTGATCCTGTCCCACCACTTGAATATATTGCAGCATGTGTGCATCTCCCTGTTGTGCTCTTTTGAGTTCTTCTTCCCATGAAGGCTGGCATGATCCCAACGTCAATTTCTCTGGCGGGACAACGTACTGGGGCTGGTCGTTAGCCTCACTTCCTTTGAGTTGCGGTTGTCTGGATAAGGCATCTGCTCTCTGATTTTTGGCCTGGGCTTGGTACATAATTTTGAAGTTGAACCTGGCAAAGAACTGGGACCATCTTATTTGTCTCTGGTTCAGCTTTCTGGCGGTCTGCAGACTTTCTAGGTTCTTGTGATCTGTACGCACTTCGATCTGGTGTCGGGCCCCCTCTAGATATTGTCTCCAGTTCTCAAAGGAATCCTTGATGGCTAACAGCTCCTTCTCCCATGTTGTGTAATTTTTTTCGGCATCTCTGAGTTTTCTGGAAAAGTACGCGCAGGGATGCAACTCTTTCCCTTCCTTGGCTGGCTGTAGCAACACCCCAGTGATGGCAAAATCTGAGGCATCCGTTTCCACAACGAAAGGATGGCTCGGGTCAGCAAAGCGTAGAATAGGCTCAGAAGTGAATTTCCTTTTTAACTCCTCAAAGGCGCTTGTAGCGCTCTCTGTCCATTGAAATTTTTTCTTTCCCCTTAGACAGTCAGTCAGAGGGACTGTTAATCTGGAAAACCCTGGGATGAACTTCCTGTAGTAATTTGCAAACCCCAAAAAACGTTGTACATCCTTTTTGGTGACTGGCTGACCCCAATCCAGTATGCAGCTCACTTTGCTAGGGTCCATCTCCACCCCTCCTGCTGATATACGATATCCAAGAAAGTCAAAGGATGTTAAATCAAATCCACATTTCTCCAGCTTAGCATACAAGTGGTTCTCTCTCAGTTTTTTCAACACAGTTTTCACATGCTGGTCATGCTCCTCTTGGGTCTCTGAGAACACCAGGATATCATCTAGATAACAAACCACATACTCATCCAGAAGGTCTCTAAATACTTCATTCATGAATTTCTGGAACACGCCTGGGCTCCCACTCAACCCGAACGGCATCACTAAATATTCAAATTGACCGTAACACGTAAGAAATGCCGTCTTCCATTCGTCTCCCTCCTTCATTCTGATCAAATTGTATGCCCCCCTTAAATCCAGCTTTGTGAAGAATTTTGCAGAACGCAGTCGGTCTAACAATTCCGAAATCAGGGGTAGGGGGTAGCTATTCGGGATGGTAATCTGATTTAATGTGCGGAAATTGTTACAAGGTCTGAGCTCACCTCCTTTCTTCTGCACGAACAGCAAGGGGGCCCCAGCAGGGGATTGGGATGGACGTATAAATCCACGCTTCAGATTCTTCTCCAGAAACTCTCTCAACGCCTCTCTCTCCTTTTCTGTCAATGAATAAATTCTTCCTGATGGAATACTTGCCCCTGGTAATAAATCAATCGCGCAGTCGAACGGGTGGTGAGGGGGTAAGGTCTCAGCCTCTTTCTCATCAAACACATCCTTATATTCTTCGTATTTTGAGGGAAGGGTTACTGGCTTGATTTCCTGCACTGCCCCCGCCAAAGTGCTCTTGATTCTTTCTGGTTGACAATTTTCCTGGCAATACTGAGAAGGGAACCACACCACCGCCTCCTTCCAACTTATCTTTGGTTCATGCTTGACCAGCCAGGGCATTCCCAGGATCACATCGAAGCTCGAGAGGTCAGACACATACAGTGAAATGGATTCCTCATGTCCAGGAATTTGGAGTTTCAATTCCTCTGTGGCTCGCGTTACCCCCCCTGATTTTAGGGGCCTCCCGTCGATGGTCTCCACAGATAAGGGAGCGTCCAGCTTCCACTGAGAAATTCCATAACGCTTGGCTAGCTTTGCATCAATGAAATTTGTGGAGGCTCCGCTGTCAATTAACGCAGTGGAATTAAACATTGTCCCTTGGGGAGTTGTAATCCGGATAGGGAGAACCAGTACTCCTTGAGATGGGGGTTGGGTCATTGGAGGCCCTTTATACAAAGCTGCACCCAGTCCACCGGCCTGTACGTGGACTGGGTGTTCTAGTTTCCCGACGGCTCTGGTTTTCCCCCTTTTAGTCCACAATCCCTGGCCACATGGCCCGGCTTGGAACAATAGAAGCATAAACGTTCTCGATGTCTTCTCTCCTTTTCCTCTTCTGACAACCTTGGCCTAGCCCCTCCCTGTCCCTCAGTTGCATTACTTGCCGTTCCTGAGGTTGAAAAGGTCTTGTTGCAAGATGCTGAAACCGAATACCTCAGGACCTCTTGTTTCTTTTCTAAACGCCTTCCTTCCAACCGGTGATCAATCTGTTGGCACAGCCGAATCAGCCCCGGCAGATCTGTCGGGGGTGTAGTTCTGGCCAACTCATCCAGGATCTCGGCACTCAGTCCACTTCTGTACATAAACATCAAAGCTGCATCATTGTATCCAGTTTCCTGGGACATGATTTTAAAGGCGTTGGTGTACTCGGAAACAGTCCCTTTTCCTTGTTTCAGGGCCCCCAACTGCCTCGCCACTGTTTCAGCTCTTTGCGGATCCTGAAACATCTCAGTAATTTCTTGTATGAATCCTCTATATCTTCCTAGAAGGGCGTCCTTTCTCACTTGATATGGAGTCACCCATTTAGCAGCCTCTCCTTCCAAAAGGCTGATCACAAATGCCACTTTGGCCCCATCACCAGGAAATTCTGCATTCCTGACGTCCAGGTACAGCTCACATTGAGCCACAAAGGTAGACAACTGATCGCTCTGCCCTCCATACTTTGGCGGTAATCCGATAGGAACCTTCACTGCCGCTGCCGGGGGAGCGGTTCGCATCCGATCGATAGTGGCCTTGAGAGCCTGATTATCAGTCTTTAAAGCCTTGACTGCTGCCAGCAGAGTTTGAACATCTGATTGTAAGTCTGCCATGTTATTCCTCAGGAGCCTCACTTCCTCTGCTTCAGAAGTGGGGTTTGTTCCCCCCGCTGCTCCCTTCTCCATCTTGTCACTGTCGGATGGTGAGAGCGTTGAGGGTGAAATAGATGGTTCTGTCACGCTGTCGTGTTCAGGTTGGGACTCAAGAATCAGCTCACTTGGTGAAAGCAAATCAGTTTTTATTAAAGTAATTTCCAGACATAGGCTCCTCCGTCGCATGAACAACTTCTGCAAACAAGAACCTGCAACATGGAAGAAAGGTGACAGAACAGGGGCACTCTGCTCCCCCCACTCTTTATAAAGGGTTTTTTTGGCGTGAATCCTCTCACTTCGTCTCAAAGCGCCCTGTTCTAAACCCCTCTTTTCTCTTTCCCTTGTTACTTTGAGACGCCTCCTGGAACGAGGCGAGGGTGGGGGCATGACCCTCTCTTCTTCTAACGTATCTGCTTCTAGGATGGGGGAAAGAGGGGGGGAAGGTTTAAACTGTCAGGCAGATTTTTCTCCGCTTGAGGGGGAATTGGAACCTCTCCTTTTTCCGTCTCTGACTGCTCTGGGCTGGAGAGAGGGGAGGGTGTGAGAAACTTCTGAGAGCCTCTCATGTGATAGGCACAATAGTCAGTTACTCTGGGTTGACGAGGGAAATGGGTGAGTGAAGTAGCTTTCCTTTGTTCCTAGGTCTAGCTCTGGTCCCGGCAGATAGTGACTGTCTGGATTTCTGAGGCCTACAATGTGAGGGGTGTGGTGCAGCCTCCCAGCTCTAGTGCATGAAATTGGGAGTAAATCTGTGTTGCTTGGATTTATATTTGGTATGTAAGAGAGAGAATAAATTATTTCCCTTCCAGGTATGTCCTGATTGACACTCCTGGGCAGATTGAGGTATTCACCTGGTCTGCCTCAGGCACCATCATCACTGAAGCTCTGGTTAGTGCTTTCTGTTCAGCTTACATCTGTAACAGGAGGGGCTTGGGGAAGGGTAGCCCTGCTTGGCTAATGCTCGTTCTGTGATATGCCCATTTAGGCTTCCTCCTTTCCGTCGGTGGTGGTTTATGTGATGGACACATCTCGCAGCACCAACCCTGTTACATTCATGTCTAATATGCTGTATGCCTGCAGGTAAGGGGTGGTGGTGATGGTTGGCTTGCTTGTTTTTGTTTTCCCTCTTTTTGCTGTTTGAGAGGATCTGTTCTCTTGTCTTCTGCTGGATACCTGAATTCCTAGCACAATATTTGTTTGTTTATTATGGATTAGAATAATAGAATAGTAGAGTTGGAAGGGGCCTATAAGGCCATCAAGTCCAACCCCCTGCTCAAAATCAAAGCATTCCCGACAGATGGCTGTTCAGCTGCCTCTTGAATGCCTCCAGTGTCAGAGAGCCCGCTACCTCTCGAGGTAATTGGTTCCATTGTCGTATGGCTTTTAACAGTTAGGAAGTTTTTCCTGATCTTCAGCTGAAATCTGGCTTCTTGCAACTTGAGCCCATTATTCCGTGTCCTGCACTCTGGGACAATCGAGAACAGATCCCAGCCCTCCTCTGTGTGACAACTTTTCATGTACTTGAAGAGATTATGTCCCACCTTTCCAAAAAACATGTCTGTCAGCGTATTAAAGTAGTTTGTTTATAAAAATTAAAACATCACAGAAAGAGGGACATGAATCCAGCTAAAGTTCCCATTGTAGCTAGAAGATTAACACAACAGCAGTAAAACACAAAATGTTAGCACATTGAATTAATAGCCTAGGAAAACAACACTTTCATCAGCTCTAAGTGTACAGAATTGGAGAGGACATTTGGCAGAAGGGGCCTGTTCCTTGATCTTCACCCACCAAATCTCAGGAGGGATTACACCTAACAAATGGTGCTGGTGGATATTGGCTGGGTCATTCCACTTCTGGTGGAAAATGAAGTGCTGGTCTACACACCCATGTACCCATAAATTGGTAACTTGTAATTACAACAACTTGGAACTACAATCTGGTATATGAACTCACTCCAATTAAAGCCATTGTATTAACAATTATGCAATGTTTGATTTCCGATGGGTCAACCACATCTTCGAGTTGCCACATGATAATGAATATTAATGTGTGACCCACTGCAGAGACACATTGAATTAAGTGGAACAGAACAACAGAAAATATTTGTATCTGAAGAACCAATGAGGTTCTTCCAGTTGCCGGAAGCCTCAGGAGGGGAGAGTGTTCTTGCACTCGGGTCCTGCTTGCGGGCTTCCCCCAGGCACCTGGTAGGCCACTGTGAGAACAGGATGCTGGACTAGATGGGCCACTGGCCTGATCCAGCAGGCTCTTCTTATGTTCTTATGTTAACTCCTGCCTTGCCAGAGCAAGATTTAAGGAGCTACAATCTGGCATACAAGAGTCTGGCACACAAGAATTATTGCGGCTTCCTCCCCTTCCTGACTTGGAAGGTTACAATGGAGCAAAGGGGTAGCTCTGGCTAACAGCTACAGCATGAGTATGTGCTTCTTTTACAGATTCTTGAATCATACCCTTTCAAACAAATAATGTAGTGTCATAGGAATGTATCTGAAAGAGTACTTAATCCTAATGGCAGTGTAACCAGGTGACCTTTACTGGCTGTCAACTAGCAAATGAGCTTGGCAATTAAAGCAGGGCTTTCTAACAGATGCAGTATAATACCTGTTTCAGAACAACACTGTTCCTTAAAACTTTTGGTCTTGAATCACTGGCTAGTAGGTGAATCAACAGGGCATTCACTTCAGTATCCTTGTGGATTGTTTTAGAAAACAGATGCTTCTACCTTAGCAGTGGTTGCAATTGTTCTAAAAAAGTTTCCATAGAAGGATTTATTTTCCTAACGTTATAATGAAAATGTCACCAGTCTGAAATATTAAGCAAGGAGAGAATGAAATCAGAAGTCAGAGTGACATTTTGGAAGGAGACTTAACATCAGAGGCTAGCTCTAGATGGTTTATAAAATAGTTCAGGTCAATGTGTTACAGTACTGTACTACTGAGTAGTAGGGTTCCAAACTGGTGAGTCATGATCCACAAGGATCATAGGGAGTTTTGGGACTAGTTCATCATGGGACTCTTTACTCACTTGGTCAGAGTAGAGATGCATAAGAATTAAGAGACATGACATCTCAAATTCCTATGTCACACAAAAGGAAGGAATATTATTTGTGCTATTTCATTTGGTTTCCATGTTAAGTCGTATCTCCTGCAGTAAGCATTATGTCCATCCACTGTTCCCCCTCTCTCACACACACATGCTTAACCCTCCTCCAGTGTCCCCTATCATTCTCTTTTCACATCCCTTTGGCAGATGGGCCATATCTCAGTGGTACAACATATGCTCTGCACGTGTAAGGTCCCAGGTTCAATCCTTGGCACCTCCAGGTAGGACTGGGAAAGACTCCTGCCTGAAACCCCAGAGGGCCACTGCCAGTCAGTGTAGAGAGTGCAGAGCTAGACAGGCCAATGATCTGTGTAGGTGTAACGCAGCTTCCTATATTCCTGTGATGGGTAGATTGCAACAGAATCGTGGGTTACAGATATACAATTCTAATAGTCCTGAAAGGTGGGTTAAGCAACTTTTTGATTAAACATTGATTTATGTGCCTATGTGTCGCTCTTCACTACTTGAATTGGAAAACTGTGTCAATATATATTTCATTCTAATTGGTGAGTTATATTCTACTATGTACTCTTTTACCAAATCAAGAGGCAGTTTACTTGTAATCCTAGGAGCTACTGCACTTTGAGACGCGCTTGGGCCCACACATATCTACTAGTTTGCATTTTTTCTAGAACTGCACAGACAAGGATATTCTGATCAGAACTAAAAGTCACACCTTTTTTTAGCCACGTGGTATCTTATGGCCCTATAAAACGTAAGTTGGTAGATAATGAAGAAGCTAATGTTGGTAAGTAAATGGCTAAAAACTGCAAACTTTAGAATATAATTCTTCCTTAAGTTATGGAGAACAATAGCAGTTCTGTTTTATAGCATACAGATATTACCACCATATAAAGACAGATAAATCTTTAGTCTTATGAAGAATGGATTAAAGAGATTCAGTTTTAAATTCCACGAACAACAAACAAGTCTGCTCCATTGCCATCCTGGTTTATGTTGTGATTTTTAGACATAGAAATGTGATCTTGCAAGTTGCAACAGTGAGTCTTAAGACATGTGTGGGGAACCTTTGGACCTCCAGATGTTGCTGAACTATAACTCTTATCAACCCCAGCCAGCATGGCCAATAGACAGGGATGATGGGAGTTATAGTTCAACAATATCTGGAGACCAAAGGCTCCCCACAACTGCTCTAAGGTCACATCCACACCATACATTTAAAGCCCTCTTATACCATTTTCACAGTCATGCCTTCCCTCCAAGAATCCTTGGAACTGTATAGTTTACATATTCTGAGAGTTGTTAGGAGAGCCCTTACAGAGCTACAGTTCCCAGCACCCTTAATAAACTACAGTTCCCAAGAAACTTTGTGGGACACCATGATTATTAACGTGGTATAAAAATCCTTTAAATATATGGTGTGGATGTGATCCTGGCAATCTTTGTCAAAAATCAGTAGATGACATTGAACCAAGTCAGAGCAGACCAACATCCATTCATTTCAGTGGGTCTAATCTGAGTATGACTAACTGGATTTCACACATTGACCCTTTACTTGTTGAATTATTATGCATATCCGGTTGACAAAACAGTTAATTTCTGTTGATGAAGAGTTATATAGTTGCCAAACGGTATGTAGCAAGTTCTTTAAAACTCAACTGGATTTCCATCCACGTAGTGGATTGAGTGCAATTATAGAGTCTAAAAGGGGCCTTACAGGCCATCTGCTTCATGCAGGAAATCCACAACTAGAGCACCCCCCAGCAGATGGCTGTCTAATCTCTGCTTTATGATCTCCAGTAAAGGAAAGCCCATCAGCAGAAAACAAATCTTTGTCCTCTTCTGGATGCCAGTGTGATGTTCCTGTAGGCTAAGCATCTGTAAATATGGTAAGTGCAGGTCTATTAGGTGACGTATGGTAATTGACTGAGAGAGAAAGGGGGAGTACATGGGTGAGAAGCTGAAATATGCTGGATGATGATTGGCTGAGTGGCTGGCTGGCTGAAGGTATAAATGGAGGTTTGTGAGTGATGAGGGGAGAAGTTGTTGAGTTGGTTGGAGTGAGGTCGTTTGGTGAGGGTTGGTTGGCAGAGTTCTGAGGGAAGTTTGGAGTGTATTTGGCTGATATTTAAAGAGTATATATATGAACAGAAACATAAAGAGTGACCATATATGAAACCATACGCTTATGAAACATTCCTAAAGTAATCTTGTTATTTCCTGTTAGTAAATAAATACTTATTTGGTTTACCAAAGGCCTGATCCTTGGCTGGGGGAATATACAGACCAGAAGGGAGGGCAAGGTAATTACCAAGGCTGAACAGAAGCAGTATCTAATGGTGGCAGCGGTGAAGGGAGGAATTGTAACAAGTGAAGTATCCAGAGCAACCCAGAGTTGTATGCTTTATATATAAAGATACAAGGGGTTTGGGAACAGCATAGGCACACAGTCACAAAGTAACAAGCTATAGAGAGACTTAGGCAAAGTCTCTGGGAGTTTGGGTTACAGGAAGTGACTGGTGGTGTTGCCTAGCAGTGGGATCTAGTGAGATCTGTGCTAGAGCGGAGTGAGAAACCATATAAAGGATGGTCCTGACTGGCGGTGTCCCTGGTGGTGCCTAGTGAAAGGCAGTAGCCACAAGCAGGTGGGAACCTGACAGGGAGAACCAGGGAAGGACGTCACAGCCAGCCCTTCCGGTATTTGAGGAGGGCTATATCATGTCATCCCTCCTGCCCGTCAAGTCTTTGGTTCTACAGACTAAACATACCCAGTTCCTTCAACCTTTACTCATAGGATTTGTTTTCCATTACCCTGACTACTTTCATTGCCCTCCTCATTTGGAAATGGTTCCAATTTGTTTACAACCTTCTTAGGGTGCGACATCCAGAACTGGACACAGTACTCACCACTATTAAATGCTGTTTTTAGTGTGCCCTTTTTTTTCATTTTACAATATGTGGTTCACCCTCCATTCTTAGCAGAATGCCTTTCAAAGTAAACAGAAACCACTCCAGGGACCGGCCAATAAATAAGCAGAGATGCATATGTGTCACATGTTCCATATTCAGCGTCTTTAGTGAAGGGGGATCTCAGTGAGCTAGGAGAGTTGGGAAAGGCCTCTACCTATGATCTGAAGAGCCCTTTCTAGCCAGAGTAGGCAATACACTGGGCTGGATGGACCAATGGTCAGTATAATGCAGCTTCATGTGTTTGTAGCAAATATCTAAACCCAGCATATTCCCCTCTCACTGTCATTTGGTGCGGGTGAAGTCCATGTTGGTATTCTGTTTAAAACAGCATATAAATATAATGCAAGTTTTATGATGGTATTTTTTTTTACACAAGTTAGGTTTGGTGACAAAGTGTTAACTTCTCTGAAAATATTTCTATTTTCTTACAGATAAAGGAAAACTTCCACCAGTAGAAATTTATGGAGTGTTGTCTGCATATGGATGGGACCTTGCCTCCAAATTCCTAATGACTTCTCCCAGCAGCATCATACAGGTATTAAATAGCATTGGAAATAAAATAAGCACCCCATAGCATAACTGTCAGGGGGCCAGAAAGCACTCTCTAGCCTTGGTCCTATAGATAGAATCAGAACCACTGTAACATGGTGCCCCCAATGCCCATTTCACGGAGCTGGTCTGGGAGGACCATGGTTAATGGCATTGAAAGCCACAGAGAGACTGAGAAGGTTGCACTTCCCAGTCCCGTTGTCAGGGCAACTCAATCCGATAGCCAGGCCTGAACACAGATTGGAACAGATCTAAGTAATCTGTGACATCCAAGAATGCCTGCAGCTGGTGGGATGGGTATTGGAGGCACTGTTTTACAGTGGTTCTGATCCTATCTCTGGGGTTGGTTTCAGAGAATAGCACTAGATGATTGTCTTTTGGCCCCCCTGGCAGTTGTGCTGTAGGGTGCTGCAGGGTACCATCTTGTCCCCAATGCTGGGAGGGGTCATCAGGAGATTTTGGGTTAGGTGTCAGCAATACGCTGATGATACCCAGCTCTATTTCTCTGTAACATCTGAATCGGGAGAGGCTCGCAAGCCCTGGACCGCTGCCTGGACTCGGTGGTGGGCTTGATGAGGGCCAATAAACTGAGTTTGAATCCTAGGAAGACATAGGTGCTGTGGGTTGGTGGTTCCTGAATTTATTATTTATTTATTTTATTTATTTATTATACTTGTAAAGCGCTGCATAGCCGAAGCTGTCTGGGCGGTTTACAGTAACTAAAAACAAATACAATTTAAAATACATCTTTTAAAAAACAATTTAAAACACAATTTTAAAATTTAAAACAATAGAAAACACATACTAAAATGCCTGGGAGAAGAGGAAAGTCTTGACCTGGCGCCGAAAAGATAACAGTGTTGGTGTCAGGCGCACCTCGTCAGGGAGATCATTCCATAATTTGGGGGCCACCACTGAAAAGGCCCTCTCCCTTGTTGCCATCCTCCGAGCTTCCCTTGGAGTAGGCACCTGGAGGAGGGCCTTTGATCTTGAACGTAGTGTATGGGTGGGTTCGTATCGGGAGAGGCGTTCCATCAGGTATTATAGAATCATAGAGTTGGAAGGGGCCTTGTAGGCCATTGAGTCCAACCCCCTGCTCACAGCAGGAAATCCATAGCTAGAGCATCTTCCGCATATAGCTGTCCAGCCTCTGCTTGAAGACATCCAGCGAAGGGGATCCCATCACCTCCCTAGGCAGTCGGTTCCATTGCCGAACTGCCCTTACTGTCAAGAAGTTCCTTCTAATGTCCAATCTGAATCTACGCTCCTGCAACTTAAAACCATTAGACCTAGTCCTACCCTCTGGGGCAGCAGAGAACAAATCTGTACCCTCCTCTATGTGACAGCCCTTCAGGTACTTAAAGAGTGCAATCATGTCATCCCTCAGCCTTCTCTTCACCAGACTGAACATGCCAAGTTCCTTCAACTTTCCTCATAAGACTTGTTCTCCATATCATATTGTGGTCCCAAGCTGTGTAAGGCTTTATAGGTCAAAACCAGCACCTTGAATTGAGCTCGGAAACATACAGGCAGCCAGTGCAAGCGGGCCAGAATCGGTTTTATATGTTCGGACCGTCTGGTCCGTTACCAATCTGGCCGCTGCATTTTGCACAAGCTGCAGTTTCTGAACCGTCTTCAAAGGCTGCCCCACGTAGAGTGCATTGCAGTAATCTAATTTAGAGGTTACCAGAGCATGGACAACTGAAGCCAGGTTATTCCTGTCCAGATAGGGATGTAGTTGGGCCACCAACCGAAGTTGGTAGAAGGCACTCCGTGCTACCAAGGCTACCTGAGCCTCAAGTGACAGAAATGGTTCTAGGAGAACCCCCAAGCTACGAACCTGCTCCTTCAGGGGGAGTGCAACCCCATCCAGGACAGGTTGGACATCCACCATCCAGTCAGAAGAACCACCCACTAGCAGCATCTCAGTCTTTTCCGGATTGAGCCTCAGTTTATTAGCCCTCATCCAGTCCATTGTCGCAGCCAGGCACCGGTTCAGCAGATTGACAGCCTCACCTGAAGAAGATGAAAAGGAGAAATAGAGCTGTGTGTCATCAGCATACTGATGGCAATGCACTCCAAAGCTCCGGATGACCACACCGAACAGTTTCATGTAGATGTTGAACAGCATGGGGGACAGAACTGACCCCTGCGGAACCCCATACTGGAGAGTCCAGAGTGCCGAGCAATGTTCCCCAAGCACCACCTTCTGGAGGCGACCTGCCAAGTAGGAGTGGAACCACTGCAATGCAGTACCTCCCACTCCCAACTCGGCCAGTCTCCCCAGAAGGATACCATGGTCGATGGTATCGAAAGCCACTGAGAGAGCAAGGAGAATCAACAGAGACACACTCCCCCTGTCTCTCTCCCTACAAAGGTCATCATACAGGGCGACCAAGGCTGTTTCCGTGCCAAAACCAGGCCTGAAACCAGACTGAAATGGATCCAGATAATCGGTCTCATCCAAGAGTGTCTGGAGCTGGCCCCCAATCACTCGTTCAAGGACCTTGCCCAGGAATGGAACATTTGCTACCGGTCTATAGTTATTATGATTTTCTGGGCCCAGGGAGGGTTTCTTCAGGAGTGGTTTCACTACCGCCTCTTTCAGGCAGCCAAGGACCACCCCTCTCGCAGAGAGGCATTAATCACCTCCCTGGCCCAGCCGGCTGTTCCATCCCTGCTAGCTTTTATTAGCCAAGAAGGGCAGGGATCCAGCACAGAAGTGGTTGCACGAACCTGTCCAAGCACCTTGTCAACATCCTCAAGCTGCACCAACTGAAACTCATCCAAGAAATCAGGACAAGGCTGTGCTCTGGATACCTCGCTTGATTCACCTGCTATAACACTGGAGTCTAAGTCCTGGCGGATGCTAAAGATTTTATCCTGGAAGTGCCTAACAAATTCATTACAGCAGGCCTCAGATGGTTCTACCATGTCCCTGGGGCCAGAGTGTAATAGCCCCCGGACAATTCTGAAGAGCTCCGCTGGGCGGCAGATTGATGATTTGATAGTGGCAGCAAAATATTGTTTTTTTGCTGCCCTTACTGCCCCTAAATACAGCTTACCATAGGCACTTACCAGTGTATAACTGCATCCACTAGGAGTTCGTCTCCATCTGCAATCAAGCCGTCTCCAATATTGTTTCATCGCTCTCAACTCTGGAGTACACCATGGAGCCGTACCAGCTCTACACTTTAGAGGACGCTCAGGCGCAATCATGTCAACCTCCCGGGTCATTTCTGTATTCCACAGCTCGACCAGGGTTTTGACAGGAGCTCCAGCCCTTTCAGCCGGAAAACTCCCCAGAGCCCTTTGGAAACCATCCGGATCTATTAGTCTCTGGGGGCGGACCAACATAATAGGTCCCCCACCCTTGCAGACGGGAAAAGCCGCTGTAAGTCTAAACTTCAGCAAGCAGTGATCTGTCCATGACAGAGGGACTGATGTAAGGCCCCCCACATTCAGATCACCAACTCCATGTCCAGTTGCAAAACCCAAATCTAGAGTATGCCCTGCTACATGTGTTGGGCCAATGGCATATTGGGACAGTCCCATTGTTGTCATGGAGACGATGAAATCCTCAGCCACCACAGGTAAGGTGGCCTCGTCATGGATGTTGACATCCCCCAGAACCAACAGTCTGGGGGATCTCAACAGTACACCCGAGACCACCTCCGTCAGCTCAGCTAGGGAGTCTGTTGGGCAGCGGGGTGGGCGGTACACCAAAAGAATCCCCAGTCTGTCCCGCTGACCCAACATAAGGTGCAAACACTCCAGACCAGCAGTCACATGGACAGGGTGCTTGCAGAGGAAGATGGAACCATAGACCACATCAACCCCCCCTCCCCGACCCTCAGGTCTACCCTGATGCTGGACCAGGTACCCTGGCAGGCATAGCTGGGAGAGACTGACTCCTCCCTGCTCACCCACCCAGGACTCGGTTATATATACCAGATCGGCTGCCTCATCCACAATTAAATCATGAATGAGGGAGATCTTATTATGCACTGATCTGGCGTTTAGGAGCAGCATCCGGAGGCCTGAGAGCTGGCTGATAGGGCAACCAACAAACCTGCGGGTGTGGGGAGGACCGGAACAAGGCACAGTCGTTAACTGCCAGGGCCGTGTTCCCCTTACCTGGCAAGTCCTCGTAACAACACCGTATCTCCCTCTACCTGTCACTACACTAATTGGGACCCCCTCAAATCTCCCCACTTGGCTCTGAGTCCTCTCTCCCAGGCACATGACTCAAGACCCACAAAAAGGCAGACAAAGCAGGAGCTGCCTCAGCCAGCTGGCTTATGTATCCCCTCCAAAGAAGGGACAGGTGGAAGGAATCAGCCACAGCTGGCTGAGTACCTGGGGCCTGGTCCTGCAAGGTGTGGCAACCTGCAGCACAGGAGTCCAACAGGGAGAGGGTGGTGGTAGTGGCAGGCAACTGACCAATTATCTGAATTTTGTTTGTTTTAGCAAATGTTGTTTGTTCCAAACTTCTGTGGCATCATTTTACAAAGTTTGCAGCAGCAAATATATATAGTCTTGAGGTACCAGTGCCTGCAAAGCTATACAGCTGCAGTAGGAAAAAAATTCACAGGGAAATTGTGACTCCTGCTAACAGAGATCTGTTCCCCCAAGCATGGCCCCAGAATCTTTCCAGTACCAGAACAGTGTTGGAAAATATGATAACGGAGAAAGGTGCCTCAGTTTAAGTACCTACAGAATGCAAAGCCAACCACTGAGCAGGGTGATGCCGCCTCACTTAAGGAGGACAATTAAGGGGCACTATGAACATTGCCATTCATTTCATTTATTGTTATATTTTTGCTATATGCCCATCAGGTAGGTAGATCTGTCAAACTCTTGAAATAACAATAAAGAAACTTGCAGCTGGATGGATTTTTTTTGCCACAGGCATCACCATATCATGAGCCTTCTCTGGTAGAGGAGGAAAGGACTTCTCCAATGCATTGCCATATAGCATATCACGCACATATATGGATATAGCACTGAACATCGAGGCTTCCTGAACAAATGATACGGCTTACAGGTAGTCTTCAGAGAGTTCCCTAGTACTCTCTCTCTAATTAGAAGTGAAACACAGCATGTGGCCCACCTTTGAGGAAAAAGTTTAAAAAAGGAAAGCACTCAAATACAGCCTGATCGTATACATTTCCTCAGAAGAAAATCCCACTCCCCGGTATGCGTACCTATCATTGCAGCAGCCTTAATTCCATAATAAGATATTTAATATTAATATTAATATTAATAATGAGGGTCCTTGTGTTCTTCGAGGTATTTATCTGCTGGAATAGTAACTGCTTCCAGAATCGTACTAATAATATGTTGTAATTTTGTATCATTCCAGAAGATGACAGTACTGTACAGGGAGCCTTTTCGTTGAAAAACCCTTCTCTCTACAGGAGAGCGATGCAGTCATACCGGTCAGTCTCCGTCATGCTCCCCGGTGGGAAGTTTGTTTTCCCTTCCTTGCTTCATTGACGCGGCCGCCCTGTCGCTCCTCCTCTCCCCTCTCCTTTACGACACCCAACCACCGCACTGCGTGGAACTAGGGAAGAGAGCGTGTGATTGGTATAGCCGGAAAGCGCAGCTGTGAGCCAGCTTCACTGCTCACCGGAACCGGATCGAATCTTAGAGCGTCTAGGCGGGGCTGCTTCTCTGGTCTACTCCTCTCTTCCTCTCTGTACTTTCGAACTATTTTACGCCCAAGAGACGAGAGAGCGGCCGAGCGGTGAGTCTTGGTCAGAGAACGTGGGACTGGGGGTTTGAGGGCTCCTCTCTCTCTCGTGAGCTCTGCTGCCTCGGCGGGTTCGAACTGCGGCTGTTGCTGCTCCCTGTCGGCCGACAAGTAAACAAATGGCGTCTGTTGCTGTTGCTACTGTTATATGTGGTTGGGGAGTCCTCCTAAGGGTTGTGCCCAAGCAGGAGGGGCTTGGCCTGGCTTGGCTTTGCCTGGGGTGGGTGGTTAGTCCGTCTTCTCCTCCTCCTAGCGGGATGCGGGGTGGTCGGGCGGCGATGACTGACTGACAGGTGGTGCGATTCTTTATGAGGTGGCTGGGGAGGTGTAGCAGCTGCTTTGCTTGGGACACCGGCGTTGCTTGTGGCCTTCCCACCCTCTCCCTTTCGTTGTGTTGAAAATGGGGGTCGAGGAAAAGGAAGGTATGTCTGTCGCGCCGGCTTCTTTCCTTTTCGTGGCCAGCCCCTCCCCTTCTCTCTTTCCCTTCGATGTAGGTGGGAACAATGGACCGAGGGGAGTGGACCGCCTCTCTCTTGAGCCGATTAATTAGCATTGCTACCGGAGCAATATGCGGAGCTGTTCAAGCACCCACACGCCCAACTCCCAGTGGTCAAAAAAGCCCTATTGTGATTGGTGTTGCGGGGGGGCGGGAAGGGGAGCTGCAATTGTTGCAAGTCATCGGGTGGTTCTCTTCTCCTCCACTTGCCTCTACGCAAAGTGTTAAATAAATTGATAAATAGAAATGTGCTAGACTTACTACTGGGGATTTCCTGCGTTCCTTTATGTGTGCGTGTGTTAAAAATAAGTAGTTAAATGGTAATTGAATTTTGCCCTAGATGACTTGGCTCCAGTGAGGGTTGTCCTGTGGAGGGAAGCCTGCGTCTTAAAAGGAGACGGCATTGCTCCCTCTGTTAAACAACGCGGGAGGGAAAGAGTATTGCTCTGCCTGCCGTTTATTATGAAGAAGAATGGAACACAATGGAAAGAAATACTGATTCTTAGAATAACATCTTGTTGAAAGTGAGTGGAGAATAGTTTGTGACACTTCTAATGCTTTGGAACACTTATAAGCTGAAAGTAGAATGCAATGAAAACTACAGTTTTGGAAATGAGAAATCATAATTGTGAAATCAGAGAATCTTGTCAAATTTCAAAAAGAGCAAAGGATGATCATAGGTACCATTTTAAAGTGGTGAATATGAACACCAGTCTAATTCTCTGAAATAAATTCACCATCATATTTAGTTGGCATCTTCTCTAACAGTACAGTTTAAAGTTTTGGTGCTAAAACTATGTAATCAAAAGTTTTTGTCAGTTAAAAAATATAGATGGGAATTAAGTTTTTTTTTTAAAGTAGATGGCTTAAGCCTGAATTTATAAAATGAGAGGGGGGAGATAGTCCAGAACAACAATCCATTATCAAATAAGAAAGCCTTTTTAAGTGGCATGATTTGTGTCATACAGTGAAAATGCTTGTTTTAACTGGATCACAGTTGTCAACAGCTATTTGAAAATGAGTCCTGGAATCACTCACAATTACCAGAAATATTTGAGGCCAACTAAACTTACGTATTCAAGATATTTAATTTTTCCTTTGACTTTTCCCAATCTTTCTTTATCTTAGGTGTAATCAAGGGGTGGCAGATGGGGTGACTGGGTGGATAACATAATGTGTTATGAACATCTGTGCTTAAGCAAGCTTTAAAAAGGCTGCTAAGTTTTTGCATGCTACTTTAATGCCCCTTGGAGATGTTTTGAAGTACTTCACAGTTTTCAGAAGTTTCATGGTATGGATACCATATGCAGAAACTATACTCAGCTGTATTACATTAAATCATTAAGCCTGTGAAGATGTTTCTGAAACACTTCAATCCCAACCACATTTTTGAGAGCAAGTCTAATTGATTTTAAGGGAATTTCCTTCTCAAGAGTAATGCATGGGATATAACACTTTGAGGAGGGGGGTTATCCACATTTTGTCATTCATCAGATTATAGTCTCAATCCAGATACATTCACACACAGTGGCAGGTTGGAAACCCGCTGCTGTGTGCAAGGACCTTTCTTCTGAGCAGAGTGTTGGTGCTCACAGCTCTAGCTGTTGCTGTGAAAGAGAGGGCTGTTGGTGTCTGGAATACATTTCCCTCAGACCTAGCCACACTGACCATCTGTTCAAAGCTGCATGTGCTGCCCCAATCCAGCAAATAGCACCAAATGTTGCAGCCGTTAAAGCTGGATGCAGTTTTTTTTCTCAATGCAGCATCTTTTGTGCCCAAGGCCCCAATTTAGAAATCTGTCTTTGGGTGCAGGTGTTAGAACAGGGCATATATCAACTAGATAGATAGATAGATAGATAGATAGATGCTTCAAGTAGTAGCATTTTGAAAGACTGGCCACTTTTATAGCTTTTTATTCTAAATGAAAGTAATGTCATAGGCACAGTTATTTCACTTCAAGTTACTCTCTGTCTTTCCCACCCCCTTATTTTTGATCATCTTACCCTGGAAGTTTCTAGGATTTTTCCCTCAGGCTTTATCTGGTACAAATAGGATGCAGTATTTATTGGGGTACATTCCTGATATCATGTCTAAATACAGGAGCATTTTTGTTTTATTTATAAGCTCAAGGAAAGTTATAGATAACAGAAGTCATTTTTAATCATTAATAGGAATGGATAAATGCATATATACATTAGTGCAAGAGACAATGATCCAACATGGCTTGGTTTAAATAACTGTCCTCAATTCAGGTAGGATCAGGGTTTTGATATGCAACATGATCCATTGTAAACTCAAATATCTCATTCAGTGTTTGATAGGGTTGCCAGGTTCAGGGCCTGAGAATGATTCTGTATCTTTAAGAGAAGAGAAAATTCAGCCAAGTGCAGGTTTTCTTGCAACACTGTAATGGGAAAAACCACAAGGTGAAATTCTCCCTTCACCCTGCACAACTTTTAAAGATACAGAAGATCTCTTGGAGGCTGAGCCTGGCAACCCTAGTGCTTGACAGGGCTGGCGTAACACGGTAAGCAAGGTAAGCACGGCAGGAGGGTGCAATGTTTGAGGGGCGCCGGAGGCACTCCTCGGCTAACAAAGGAGGCCAGCCCCACTGCAAGAGGATGCTGCCATTGCGGAGGACGTTCGCCAGCAGGGTGCATGTGGTACCCTCCAGGAGTTGTTGGAGGGCAACCCCATCATCGTTGGCTGGCCACTTGGCTATGCTGGCTGGGTCCAAGGGGATCTGGAGGGTGGGAGGCAGTGGTGTGCTGGAGCCAGATCTTGAGAGCCGATTGTTAGATTTTTGGGAATTTTGCGAGCCGGTTGTTAACAGAGGGAGCAGGGGAAGTCTTCTGCTCCTCTGATTGGTGGACGAAAGACATGTGTTAGAAGCACGGGCTTCTGGGCAGCTCACTCTGAGAGGGTATGTGTGTGTGCTTGCAGTGAGCGGGAGAAGAAGCTGCTTCCCCGCCCTTCGTGGCTGCTTTCCCCATCTGTGCTTGGTGAGCCTCGCCTTGATGATTGCTAGCTGAGGGGTGTGTGTGCGTGCTTGCACTGAGTGGGAGAAGAACCTGTTTCCCTCGATGGCACGCAAAGCAGCTGAGTGGTGGCATCTGTCTTCCTCCCCTCCTCCCTTGGCTGGCAGGGGACGTTTGTTCCAAATAGTTCCTTCCTTCCAAAGTAAACCCATTTCAAACCATCCATGCCCCCCCATAAGCAATTTTGTGATAGTGCATAGAGGCTTGTGCAGAATTAATTAATTATCATTATTATTAATAATATTTTTTAAATAATGTTTATTAAGGAAAAGAAAATTACACAGTAATAATAAAATAATAATAAATAAGAAAAGGGAAAGAGAAAAAATGCTTTACATGCATCATTCAGCTTTATTACTAATTATAGTTATAGATATATTGATTCATGATTCATTAGAAAAGACAATAATGCTGGGAAAAACAGAAGGGAGTAGAAAAAGAGGACGGCCAAATAAGAGATGGATTGATTCCATAAAGGAAGCCACAGACTTGAACTTACAAGATCTGAACAGGGTGGTTCACGACAGATGCTCTTGGAGGTCACTGATTCATAGGGTTGCCATAAGTCGTAATTGACTTGAAGGCACATAACAACAACAACGACTGTTTAAAGTGGTATAATACTATAGTAAATGTATGGTGTTGTTGCCATCAGCAATAGCCTTCTGAAGACTGTGACTGGTCTGGGATTAAGTTTGTTTCTAACCAGGTGCTATTGGTTTTATTTCTCTCTCCTCACTTTTTTACCTTTCTCTTAATACTAGAGGTAATTGTGTAATTGTGATTGTTCAATTTCTTTGAATAGAGACTGATAGAACAGCAGCGAACACATAAAATTGCAGTGGCCTATGGATAACTTTGTGGAAGTTCCCCAGTCAAGTCTCAGCAACAGCACAATGCTAACAGGCAGTTGCCAACTGCTTGCCTAGAATGCCCTCCCTTGTCCTTAACATGGCTGCAACCATATCTACTCAGAAGTAGGTCCTAGAGTTCTATGGGGCTTAGTTCCTTAATAAGCATGCTTAGAATTGCTACCTTCAGGGGCATCCATCTGTGCTTCCATCTAACATCTCTGCAACACTAGACTCCTTTCTTCCTACAATGGCCTTCTGGTAATTGGCCTGGCCTGAGGGCACGTAAACCCTTCTTGCCAGAGTAAGTAGGCTAGATTAAATGTTCCCTAAAGGTGTTGGACTATGACCTGGGAGACCAGAGTTCGAATCCCCACACAGCCATGAAGCTTACTGGGTGACCTTGGGCCAGTCACTGCCTCTCAGCCTCAGAGGAAGGCAATGGTAAAACCACCACTTGGCCCGGTTGTTATGTGCCTTCAAGTCGATTACGACTTATGGCGACCCTATGGATCAGTGACCTCCAAGAGCATCTGTTATAAACCACCCTGTTCAGATCTTGTAAGTTCAGGTCTTTTTTTCTGTAGTAAATTTAATTATTTATTTGGGGGGGATGGGGAATTAGGGGGGAGAAAGACAGTTGCCCTCCCCCAGCAAGGGACCTGCTTTGGAGCCCAGGAAGGGCCATAGGTTCCCCCACTCCTAGTTTTATTGGGGGGACACTGCAGGCTGGGGCCTTCTTTACCAGCATCTCAGCAGCAGAGGGTCACAGGGCCAATCCCCTACATCGGTAGCGAGGCCTGGAAAAGATTCTCTGCCTGAAGCTCTGGACAACCACTGCCAGTCAGTGTTGGCAGTACTAGCCTTGATGACCCTATAAGGTAGCTTAATATGCTTCTGTTGTAGCTTCTGGTAACTAAGCCAACCGTAGGGGAAATCTTTTTCCTGGACTCCAACTCTTCAGGTGGCAGCATGTGTTCAACCAGGGTGTGTGTGTGTGTGTGTGACACCTGTGGCCTACCTAATGTTGTTGGACTCTAGTGCCCATCAGCTCCAGACACCATGGCCAATGGTCAGGGATGATGGGGGTTGGAGTCTGACACCATATCTGGAAGGCCATCCCTGCATGGAATTATTCACAACAGGGTGAGAGGAATCCTGCATGTTAAAAACTAGCCTATCAGGGTGAAGGCTCAGCTGACTTTTTCGGCCTGGCAGCTTAATGTTTTGCATGTACTGCCCCTGTCATCTCTCTCTCTCTCTCACACACACACACGCACGCATACACACACACTGAGCATTTAGCGACCCATGCACAACCACTGCTAGCAGTTCTCTTCTCCAAGAGGTCTATCGCATATGCCTTTGTTCTTAGTGTCCAAAGCTGCGGGTGGGGGGGATGCATATCCACCCTCATCTTCCTCCAGTGGCAGCTGGAAGGAAGCTGCCTCCTGCTTGGACTGAAGGGAGGGATCTCTCTGGCTGGCCAGCTGTGACTAAGGACAGAAGCCAGAGGGATGGCTTGGTCAGTGTTGCTTGAGGACCGGGCAGGGGACACAAATGGCTGCCCAGGCATGATGTGTGTTCCCAATTAAACATTAGTGAACTAATTCATAAGTTCACAAACATGAAAGCACGTAAGGCTAAATTTGTGTAACTATGTATCTTTTTGCTAAATAAAGGCAATAGAAAAAGGTCATTTTCTTTTTACTTTATTTTAGTATTCACACAAAACATTTTCCTACTCCATAATGATTTTCTTATTTGTCCTTATTTGCCTTGTTACATTTTTTATAACATTTGAATTGAAAAATGAACCCCAAAAAATTATAAAAGGGAAGGGCGCTGATTTATAATTTGCAGGGGAGCGCCGAACACGCCAGCCTCCGGCCCTGGTGCTTGAGCTGCAATCCTAACCCCACTTAACCTGGGACTCTATCCCATTGATTCCAATAGGACTTATTTCTGAGTAGGCACAGTTAGGTTTGCAGCTTTGGTGTTGGTGTGTCTGCTGCTGCTTCCTCAACAAGATTTAGTTCACTAAGTTGAAATGTTAAGAAATGAGCAGGAATATCTTTCAGGAGGCTTCCTTCCACTGGCTGTCTCTTCTTGAGGCATACCTCCTTATTGCCATTAATATGCATGAAATACCTGAAAATATTTATATCAAGTGAATGCAAAATCAAAATACTTTTAACATAAGCTGTATATTACTTAAAAACGAGGCATTAACAAATTGGTGACTGCTCCACACAATTTGAGAGGAGCCGCAGGCGACCATAACATGTGCAAGATAGAGTGCTGAGTAGACTCTCCACAGAGTGTATCTATGGTCAGAAGAAAAGATGATAGCAAAGGAGAGCAGACCAGCACTGAGGTCAGTGCTATAATGCAAACAGTAAAAAAATAAAAATGCAGAGACTGCAAATTTGGTGGCAGAGTAAATTCAGCAGTGATGGTGGAAGGGCTGCAACCAGTGGGCTGTATAGGGCAAGGGCCACATGGACTGCAGGTTGCCCAACTATGATTAACCATCTTGGGTTTTATTTGTACATTTATTTGCTTTTCCTGATCTTGCTAAATTCTGGGCAAACTTTTCTGAAAAATGTTATTTTGAAAAAAATCTATGCACTCTTCTCTGCATCTTTCTCTTTCTAAGTTTATGTTAACTTCAAAAAGTAATGCTTGAGAAATTGGATATAAAAGAATATGTCTCTTACATTTAGTCTGTCTTCTTTGCCCCTGAGACTGTGAAGCTAAAGAAATTGCTTCTTAGGAAACTATGGAAACTTGTTGATAATGATAGGAATTTGCAGTTGTCAGACTGTAGTGGAATGTGTGTGGTAGACTTCCCGTCCCAGACTTATGTCAAGACTGAATGTTTCTTTCTAAAATTATCTTTGAATAAACATAGTATTGTGCAAGGCTATAATCCTTAAGAATAAATAGTGCACTATTTCAGGATGCAAGGTTAATTTAAGTGTGGCATTTTAAAAGATTTTTTAAAAATCAACTGTAGTTCCAGTATTTAATGTATTAGACTAAAAACAAGGAACAAAGGCAATTTATGTGAACTACAGGAGCAACTATCTTTAAGAGTCCAGAGTTTCACAGAATGTCATGCCAGGTCGTAAGGAAGTCTTCTTTCCCAGTGCAATGAACTTGATGATAGTCCTAGACATTTGCAATCTGTGCTGCTGTAATGGTTGCTTGATTTTGCTTCAAGCTTTATCGTGACCACTGTATTCCAGTTCCTGTTCAGAGATGCGTATAATCATGGCACGTGATCAGTATAACATAGGGCAGATGGCTTAATCGGAAGATGAGAAGGCAGAAAATTTCTGAAGCAAACTGCAGGGCCTGAAGTGCTTGAAACTAAATGAGGGATGGGGTATGTGACCCTGATTCCTGCAAGGCTGGAGAGTAAGGGGCCCTCAGTCTGCTGTCATATGATTCCATGGATGCAGTTAAAGCTAGAACTTACAGATGCGTTGTCTAGACTTCCTAGGTTTTTTATATTTGACTAGTCAATTGCTTTTTCCCAACCCTGGAACAATTAATGGGCTCCTAAAGAGAGCCTTGAGAGCCAGTGTGGTGTAGTGGTTAAGGTGTTGGACTACAACCTGGGAGACCAGGGTTCGAATCCCCACACAGCCATGAAGCGCACTGGGTGACCTTGGGACAGTCACTGCCTCTCAGCCTCATGAAAACCCTATTCATAGGGTCGTCATAAGTCGGAATCGACTTGAAGGCAGTACACACACAAAGAGAGCCCTCTCAAATGTTTCATTTTCTCCCCCCTGCAGAGGCTGCTGCGAGTGAGGAGACATTTAGTTCAAGTGCAGAAGTGTGTTACATGTGAAATCTGGCTCTCTGCTTTGGTTCTCTGTGCTAGTTTCATCAAGTATCTGATCCATGCTTCGAATTTTGCTGTTTTTGCAGTGGTTGTTGTGTAATAGCTTACTGTACCTAGTGACTTGCAGAGTGTTGAGGAAAATACAGCAGGTGATGATAAAGGCAAATCTGTCAGAAAGGTACACTGAAAAAACATATTATTCACTGTTACACCAAGAGATTAGAAAATTGTGTGTTTGATGATAGGAAGATACGAGTTGTGCCCCAAAAGACATTAAGAAGATCTGTCCTTCTGAACTGTAATCTGAAGGCCAAATATTTGTAATGAAATTATTTGTAATCTAGTCATGAATTTAAAATACTGTTTGGAAATAGTGAAACAACCATAAATCTAAGTCACCTTAAAACCTAAGATCAAGAAAAATAAAACAAGATTTTTCATCTCATTCTTTGCTTGACGAATTTATTTATTTTATTACGTTTATATATCACTGTTCCTCCAAGGAGCTCCAAGTGGTGTACATGGTTCTTTCCTCTCCATTTTATCCTCACAACAACCTTGTGAGGTAGTTTAGGATGACAGTGAGATTACCCAGTGAGATTCATGGCTGAGTGGGGATTCACACCCTGGTCTCCCAGGTCATAATCCAACACTCTAACCATTACATGAAGTATATGTAATAATAGGTCATCCATGCAGTTTTATTGCCTACTTTTGAATGTGCTAAGGGTTGTATAGTTATAAATGTACTATTTCTACTACCATAGTAATTTTCCCTTGTGTATATATTTAATGACTAAGTTAACATTATCCAACAATATGCTCTGATCTTCTGCCTACTAATGCATCTTCCTGCTAATCAACGTTTTATAGTATCACCTGTGCAAGTGTCTTCAGGTATTTAAGCTTAGAGCCAGCAGTTTTAAAAAGATCTTTGAAATAGTAAAGTGGAGAATAGAGCCATGATTCAAGTTAACAACTCCGATTAAAAATGTTAGTTTAGCCGTCAAGGATGTATCTGAGTAATTATTTTTTTTAAAAATCTGTCATTACTACAGAACAACTATCTTTCTTGCAGAGTCTTCATTAAGGCTGCAGTCCTAGAGCTCCTGTGAGGGCATACCAGGGGCCACAGGATATACTGGAGCTCTGAGATCTGTAGGACTCAAAAGGACACATGCCAGGGGAGGACTGGGAATCAGCTTGGAACCTTTAGATCCAAAGCTTTCTGACTCCCAAAATGTCTCCAAACCGGGGATTTAGACTAGCTCAGAAGCTGGTCTAAATCTCTTCCCCTAGTTTAGTTTCTAACATAATACTTTTGCATAACTGAACTTAACACCTGTTTATGAACCATTGTTTGTTGCTGGGCTGCCAAAGTGTCATATCAAACTATGCTTTGAAGGGATACTGGTTTTCAAACCACAATTTGTGCTTACTCTAATCTCCTGTTGCATCTTACTTCACAACATCCACACTTGGGGCCACTGTTCTACCTTAAGAGGCTACTGTCCCATGGAGGTGGGAATGAATTTCTGAATTTGTGAAGTTAACGACTGAGCAGATGACCAACAACAACAATCTTTATTGCTTAGTCGACAGACCATTGCAAATCAGAACTAGGTACAAAACATAAAACATATACTTTAAAATGGGTTATGTATGAAGGCAGTTTCAATCATTACATTTACTAAGCACAATGCACAGTCATGTGGGATCTTACCTCCATGGCCAGGTTCAAAAATTTGGCTACTTGAATGGTAGTTGCTTTATCAGAGACCTCGAGGAGGGCTGGTAGAAGAGCAACCGGGGAGCGGCCTGGTAGAGATTGCAAAATGGGGTGTGAAAGATCTTTTCTGGCCCCGTCATAGAATCTACAGTTAAACAGGACATGTAATACCGTCTCCACTTCAGACTCGTCACAGGGGCAGTATCTGTTGTTCCTCGGGATTTCATAATATCTGCCCTCCAGAAGTTTAGAGGGTAAAGCGTCAAAGTGAGCCAAAGAAAAGGCCCTTCTATACTTAGGGACAGATAGCCTACTTAAATAGTGCATCCCTTCTTTGCGAGGGAAACCTATTAAACCCAGTGAACGGGGGGAGCAGGGGCTATGCTATGAAAAGCTCTTGGTTATCAATATCAATTAATTGCTGTTTAACCATTGCCTTAGCCCTGTCGAATTCCGTTGAAAGCAGGTCAGCAGAGGAGAGGCCTACCAAGGCAATTTTCTCCAACACCAATTTGGACCAAGATGAATTGATGGGATCACTGAAGATCTGTCTTGTAAATGAGTCTTGAGGAAGCATGGAGCAACAGCATAGCCAATATTGGATGGTATAAGTCCATGCTAGACAGTTTATGGAATTAAGGCCAGCCTACAACATGAGGGTAGCTCTGGAGACGCATCTTGGAACACCAAAGATGGATCTCAAAAAGAAGTGGAGAGTGCCTTCAAGCAGTCCCTTGAAATAGGGGATCCAAATTGGGGCCCCATATAGCATCATTGGGGCTATTTTAGATCTTACAATGGAAACTACAGCTGGGACAAATTTCCCACCCTTGGAGAAACAGAAACGGGTTAATGCACCCAGATTTTTCTCTGCTTTGGCTTTAACATATTTAGCTTGGGATCTCCAACTAACGGTTTCATGAAACCAAATCCCCAAGTACTTGTAGCAGTTAACCTGTTCAATTCTGATGGGTGCTATAAACCAGGAGAACCTAACCTTTCTCCTGGAGAACACAATTACTTTACATTTAGCGTGGTTGATTGTTAAGAAGTTGCCTTTGCAGTAGTCTGCAAAACCCGTAAATAGTCTTTTTAGACCCAGCTGGGTTTGAGATATTAGGACCGTGTCATCTGCATAAAGCAGGATGAACACTTTTGCAAACCCAAGTTTGGGAGGATGGGATTGTATCCTTCCCAAAGCAGAGGGAATATCAGCCAGGTATAGATTGAATAGGGTGGGAGCAAGGACACACCCTTGTCTGACACCTTGTGAGGAATGGATCTCCCTTGAAAGGTGACCGAGATGACTACATCGGACTTGAATGGAGGTATTATAATATAAAGTGGATATCAGAAAAAGTAGCCTTTTCTCTATAAATAGAGATTCTAGTTTACTCCATAGTCGTTTGCGAGAGATGTAGTCAAAGGCAGACTTCAAATCAATGAAGGGTGTAAAGAGTTTGCCTCCTCGAGGCTTAGAATGTTTATACGCTAGATGCGCCAGAACCAAGCAGTGATCAAGAGTAGAACACCCTGGTTTGAATCCTATCTGCTCTTTTCCCAAGATGTTGTTAGCACTTATCCACAGTTTCAGGTTTGAGCTTAAATAACTGGCATACGTCTTCCCCACAATAGACAACAAGCTGATAGGGCTGTAGTTACTCAGGTCACTCTTCAGGCCGTTCTTATAAATAGGAATAATATGAGCTCTCAGCCAGGTTGCGGGGATTATTCCCGATTTATTAATTAATGTAAAAAGAGAGGCCAGCAGAGGAGCCCACCAGTTGATATAGCATTTCAGCAGATCCGGGGGAATACCATCTTGCCCACTTTTAGTTGAGTTAGTAATTCCACAATGGTATTAGTATCAACGGGGGGCCACTCAGGGATGTCAGTTGACAAAGAAGGGGGGGAGCTTAGTTTTGATGAATTTGGATCATTAAACACAATCCGAAAATGCTCCTCCCAGATGTTAGCTGGGATATGACAGTCAGGGCTGCCATTAAGGTTAGCCAGGGCTCCAGAGACTAGCTTCCAGAAAGACTTGGTGCTATGTGTGATAGTTGCTGCTATCAGCATTTGCCATAGGTCCCTCGTAGCCTCGTTTTTCTTCCTGGATATGAGTTTCTTATACTCATTTTGTAACACATAATAAGAGTGCTGAAGTTGGCGCTCATTATTGCTACGGTAGCAACAATAGGCAGAACGGATTCTTCTCCTGATATCACTACATTCTCTATCGAACCACCTATTGGTTCTATCTATCGGATATTTGGGGGTTTTCTGAGGGATTGTTTGGAGTGTGGAATTCAAATCCTGTATCAGATCCTCATAGATTGTCAAGCCTTTACTTGGTGAGCTATCTGTTGTTATGAGTCCTACAGATCTATTTATATGCGGGAGTTGAATAAAATTGCTAAAAGCCTGGCCTGTTTTGATGGACCACTTTATCTTATTGCTGCCTGCCCCTATTGGTAGATTGGAGAGTGCATGAAGAGGTTTATTTAACTGTACGCCACCTGAGATAGGCAAGAAGAGTTCCAATGGCAGATGATCACTATCAGAACAGGCCGCTACTCTAAAAAAATAACCCAGAGTTTTCACCATCTTATGTGTAATAATGTAATCGACCACACTCATTCCCTTAGAAAATTTGTAGGTGAACTCCCCCCAGTCATCACCAGCACTAGAGCCATTTAAAATACACAGGTCATATTTAGAGAGAAACTGGAGCAAACCAACTCCTGCAAAATTCAAATGAGTGTCTTTAGAGTGACGTGAATTGCGCCTTAGATGGCTCCTGTCAACGTTGGAAAGGGAGCCAGTCGAGGGGACATCTGCCAGATAAGTTCCTGTCCTTGCATTGAAGTCACCTGCTATTATTGGGAATGCATAGGTAAATTTGGACGTCCAATGAGCAAAGAGACATTCAATTTTAAGCCAGTTGGACAAGACGTCCTCCCTGTTAGACATTGGAGGTAAGTAAATATTGAATAAAAGTAGGGTTAGGTGTAGAGACCTCAGTTATAGAGTCAGGGCCATCACCGTAGAGTCTCTGTCTGGGAGCTCAGTTAATTTGGCATCCAGTGATGAAGAAACCAGGATGCACAGACCCTGTCTGGCTCTACCTTTACTCTTGTTTGGGAGTGCAGGGGTGCAGGTGGTCACAAAACCATTGACAAAGATATGGTCTCTACACCAAGTCTCCTGGAGCAGAATAATGTCGAATTTATTCAGGTAGGCCAAGAAGTTGAGATCACTACTTTTGGATTTCCACCCGGCGATGTTCCAAGAGAGGATTTCATCTGAGCAGATGGAAAATAAAAGCAGACAAACGGATCTAAACCATGGTTTGCCTGTCATATGTCTGGAAGCGCAAACCATGGTATAGGATAGGTTCTCAACTACAGCTAGCACAAACCATGGGGTTTGATATCTCAACTGAAGCAATTAGTAGGAAAATGCCATACTACTGATCTTTAAACCGCTATCTCAGTGTGCTTTATTAAATGTATAAAATGGTTTTAAAAAGTACACTCTGAGTAGTCATAATTCCAGTGTTTAAAGTGTAGCTATAGTAATTGGATACGCAAGAGGCAGAGGAGTTGGATTTCACTTGGAATACTGAGAGCTTTCTATTTTGAGTCATTATTATGATCTTCGTTGTTCATACAAACATTAGTCAGCGGGTTGTTTGCTACAGCTGGAATTTTAGTTCTGGCAGCAGACATTCCAAACACACTTTGACAGCTTTAGTCAGCTGACTGTAGTATGTACAATAACATCAGGTGATCTGCACCTTCTGAGAGCAGTGTACATCTCACCAGAACTGTGTGTATTTTTAGGTTTCTTGGTTGGTAACAGGAAAGCACACATACTTCAACATCTCAGATGAACTGAATCTAGTTGCTGACATTGCCAAATCAGAAATGAGCAGCTGTTCTTTCTAGGTTTGTTCATTAGTAAGAGACAGTATATCAGAGGCTGTTATCTTAGCATACTGACCGGAAATCAAGTTTCACTGCAGTTGATTCTAGTGAGTGTGTCTAGGAGCAGTGTGAAATAAAAAAAGTCATGTAGAATATTAGGTCATTCAGTTATGAAAATGTTCCAGTCCTATATGTTTCCTGTGTTTGCTTCATAGGATTGTGGGTTTACTATCTTGTTCTGTCACCCAAGTGAATGTAAATATTTTGCACCTCAAATCCTATTACTACTTATTTATATGAAAAAAATACTTCAAATATTCAGGCTATGGTCTGAAGGCACGTGAGGCCAGCACCCTGTTGTAGCTAAGCAGGATCAGGTGTGGTCAGTGCCTGGATGGGAGGCCGCCTGGGAACCATATGTAAGCCGCCTTGGGTTTCTAGCATGAAAAGAAAGGCGGGGTATAAATGTAATAAATAAATGAATACAAATTTAAAAGGTACAGTGTTGGTGCTTGCAGTTTTTGCAGACCCCTTGTCTAAAATACCAATGCTGGAAACCAGCGGGGGGGGGATTTTTGAAAAATCATATACTGACATTGTGTGCTTGATTGCTTAAAATAATAGAAAATCTGGTAACACTTTGACCATAATCAGAACAAAAACATCCATAAAGGCAGTAAAGGGTTCCCCTGAATAATAATAATCCAGTAACCATATACTTTAAAGTATGAAAAATGTATATTATATGTGACACTGTCAAAGGATAACAATATTACAGTGGTATTTAAAGATATTTTAAGAAATCCAAAAATGATTGAAAAGTACACTACAAAAGAGTACATGCAAAAAATTCTAGAATGTAGTAATTTACAAAAGCTTATAGGACTAAGGGCATTTGATCTTTTGAATTGTGCTTTCTGATTATTCTTGCTTTAGTTACAGTAGTCTCTTGGCTCCCAGCAGTGGTGGTGTACTTTGGCAGATTTATTCTAGAATATACTTATTTTTATACTGGTTCTGTGGCATACTGCTATTTTAAAAGATCTTCATAGTTGGAACAAGGATGCTGTCCTCCCCAGGGCTACTCCAAGGACAAAGAGTAGGATATATGGGCATTTCAGATCTTGAGATGGAAAAAGAGCATGAGCAACTTTCAGGCATAGAAAGATGGTGGTATTTTGGGTTGAGATATTGGTGTACTACAAAGGAGGGTCCTTTTTACATGCAATTCTCTGCCCCCAAAGCACCACACAGAACCAGTTTTATTGGTGTAACTGAGGCAAGGACGTTGGTCAACTACTTCCCTGTCTTTCAGCACATCTCTTCCTTTGTTCTACACCAGTATGCCATTTCCTTTCTGTCACAATGTACTCTCTTCGTGTGTTCTTCCTTCTTGCACTCTTTCTGCACTGCTGTCCCTCTCTCCACATACCATTTGCTGTCTCATTATTATGGCAGTGGTCCGTAATAGCCACTTCTTGCTGTTCTTTGAAAAAGCACCTTCTGATTGCTAGGAATTGGAAAAATAGTTGTACAGCCCTGTAAATAATAGAAAAAGTACACTTTTCAGAGGGGAAGCTTTCAAAACAAAATGTTAATTATGCATATAATTCATTTTGACAGAAATAGATGGCTGTTGATAAATCATGAATTATTGATGTGGAAAAGAAATTTTTTATAGATCACAATTTATGGACAGGTGCAAATATGATGTTTGAATAACATTTATGGGATTTGCAGTCACATGCCCTGAACTGAGTCATCGCATCTGACTGTGGAAACTGGTGTACTGCTTGCATTACCAGGAATTCAAATATTACAACCTTGAAAAGAACTGCATGGTGCTGAATTGTGAAATACCGACAAAGCACTGCACTCTTGTCAATGTCTGGTGTTCTGTAAATTTACATTACCTTGATACTAAACACATTTACTTTGAGATAACTTTCATTATTTGAATAGAATTTACTTCCATGGAAGTATGCTTTGAATTGCAGTATTATACTCTGACTGTAGTTTATTTATGCCAATGCGTGTTATAAAATCCAAATGATGTATTTTTTAAGAAAGGGAGGCATTTAGAACAGAAAAATTAAGGTGGAGGCGTTATTCTATTCTGTGCTTTGTTGCTTTTCCTTTGATTGAGGTTCCAGGTGTGTGCTTTCCTTTTGCAAATATGTGCTTGGAACCCTGTGGTGGGAAAAAGCTACTTGGCAGAGAGAGGCAGATTCTTAGAGCAGGGATATGGATAAACACTCTTCTCTTCCTCTTCCTCATACCCCTCTGGCTTTTCTGCTCTTAACTACCCTCTTCTGAAGGACCATCGTAAAACACCATTGGGGTTTGTTACATACATTTGTATATAATAGGTTTTCCCCATAGCTTACTATGAAGTTCAAATGTGGACAACATTTACTTCATTAGCCTGTCAACAAAGTTGTCTTGTGAAAAAATGTTTGTGATTTTTAAAGTTTACATCAGTGTTAAGAAGTGTGTGTGTGTGAGAGGGGGGGGGGAAGGGGAGATTTTCTAATCTTGGCAATATATTCCAGAGACTGAAATTACACAAAAAGTGAAGGCCATGTCTTATTAACTTTATTTAAACTGTTTTGTTACAGGAATAAATCTACCCTAACTCCATTCCAACAATAACATAGAGGTAAGTAAGCATTTATTACTAGAGGACTGGAGTGATGGGGGAGAAGAAAGCATGGGAAATATATTGAATGAGAACATTAATGGTTGGAAAAATTCATTGCATATACTGCTACCTTAATTGAACTTTTTTACCTTTAAGAGTTTATCAGTTTTGGAGTTCTTGCAATAAATGTAATTAACATTTGGATGTTCTACCTGTTCTGGATGAGATTACACTCCCCCTGAAGGAGCAGGTGCGCAGCTTGGGAGTCCTTTTGGACCCGTCCTTGTCACTTGAGGCGCAGGTGGCCTCGGTGGCACGGAGTGCTTTTTACCAACTTAGGCTGGTAGCCCAGCTACGCCCGTATCTGGACAGGGAACATCTTGCTTCAGTTGTCCATGCTCTGGTGACCTCAAGATTGGACTACTGCAATGCACTTTACGTGGGGCTGCCCTTGAAGACGGTTCGGAAACTGCAGCTTGTGCAGAATGCAGCGGCCAGATTAATAACCGGGACCAAACGGTCGGAACATGTGACACTGATTCTGGCCCGCTTGCACTGGCTGCCTATATGTTTCCGGGCCTGATTCAAGGTGCCGGTTTTAACCTATAAAGCCTTACACGGCACGGGCCCACAATACCTGATGGAACGTCTCTCCCAATATGAACCTACCCGTACACTGCACTCAACATCGAAGGCCCTCCTCCGGGTGCCTACTCAGAAAGACGCCCGGAAGGCGACTACAAGAAAGAGGGCCTTCTTGGTAGCGGCCCCCGAACTATGGAACACCCTTCCTGACGAGGTACGCCTGGCGCCTACTTTACTATCTTTTCGGCGCCAGGTGAAAACCTTCCTCTTTGCCCAGGCATTTTAATATTTTATTTTTAATATTTTTAAAATAATTTTTAATAATTTTAGCATTTGTATTTAATGTTGTAAAGATAGTTATATGTTCCATCTTTTTCTTTGAATTATTTTTGATTTGTATTTAATATGGGTGTATTATGTTAATCTTGCTTTTGTTATATGTTTAAATTGTTGATTTGGTGATTAGGTGGTTTTAAATTGAATGTAAATATATTTTTATTTGATGTACACCGCCCAGAGAGCCTTGCTGTGGGCAGTATAAAAATTGAATTAATTAAATAAATAAATAAATAAATAAATAATAAAATAAAATAACAGTGTCAGTCAAGGAATTCTGTCACCTTATCAACTTAGTCATGAAATAAAGTGAAAGGGGGTTATGATGTAGCGTCTAATATCTGAGATCTCTGCTTTCTGAGTTTTTTGTTCAATACTTATGTGATTCTGTATCTTACTAGGGTTTTTTTTGGCTGTGGGATTGTCCCCATCTACATATAATAGGAATGGAGACTACACAACAAATGTTATCCCTTGGAAGGTCTTGATCAGGTGAGTCAATTTTCCTGTTCATACTGATGTCTAAAACCAGTACTGAACCACTTCTTCAGAAGGAGAAGATACACCTCAAACATGAAGAAATATGTATTGCTAGTTTAGCTACATTTAGAAGCAACATAATTTGTTCTATGTGGCCTGGTGTATCCGAATGGCTGATTGTGAGCTGAGGAATTTGTGGTTCAAATCTTATATTGGTCACAAGTTCACTAGGTGGCCTTAGCCAAGCTGATGTTAATTTTTTAAAGCATCTTTACCCCACTTTTCATTCTAAAGGGTTCCTGAAAATGGAAATGGACTGCCTTCAAGTCGATTCTGACTTATGGGTGACCCTATGAATAGGGTTTTCATGGTAAGCGGTATTCAGAGGTGGTTTACCATTGCCTTCCTCTGAGGCTGAGAGACAGTGACTGGCCCAAGGTCACCCAGTGAGCTTCTTGGCTCTGCGGGGAGTCGAACCCTGGTCTCCCGGGGCGTAATTCAACACCTTAACCACTAATCCTAGAGTGGCTTACAAATGTAAGACAGTCCCTGCCCTCAGGCCTACAGTCTAAAGCAGAGATGGGGAATCTTTTCATCCCAAAGACCACATTCACTTCTGGGGACTGCATGCCAGTGGTGGGTGGGGCTGAGGCAAAAGCGGGCAGAGTACTGAATGTGCACTTCACTGTTGAACAGTAGGGTAGTTTCTGCACTCTCACACACCTCCCTATTCTTCATGTAGGCAAGCAAGAATTATTATCAGTGTTCAAAGATGTATTTCAGCCAGCCTAAAACACTCACAGAGGGTGCAGAGCTGGTCCTGTGAAGGATGTGGCCTGGGAGAATTGGTGCGGCTGGATAGGAGGTATGACTTGGAGAGTCTTGATGGCCAGATAGAGAAGCCTGAAGTTCCCCATCCCTTATCTAAAAAGAAATGCCACAAAAGGAAAAGGGATTTGGAGGAAAAAAGAAAGAAAACTGCTACTGTTTCTTGAGTTCTTGTAATCACCAGCTGAAATGGAAAGATTTCAAGAACAGGAGGAGCCAAAAGTTGCTGGTTGTTCAGCAGAGATGGGGAGAGCATGCACTCCCGACTCTTTTCTTCTCCTATGATCCAGAGCTTGGAAAAGTTACTTTTTTAAACTACAGCTCCCATCAGCCCCAGCCAGCATGGCCACTGGATTGGGCTGATGGGAGTTGTAGTTCAAAAAAGTAACTTTTCCAAGCTCTGCCTATAGCTGATGGAATCTTTCTTGGTTCCCCATCTGCAGTATGATAATGATTATTGTGGCCTACCTCCCAGCAGAAGCGGCTCACCATGTGGGGTGGAGCTGCAATGCTAACTTTCTAGCAGCAGCTTTGCTGCGGCTTTCAGCGACTGATGAGGCATTAAGATATTTGCATTGTAGATCTGTTCCACTGGGTGAGTTGCTTCTGCCTTAACGTGGTGTAATGATTACTGAAATGGTGCACGTGAAGCACTCTGAACACTTGAAATAGTTAAAATAAACTGTGAGTACCAAGAAGTAGCAGTGCTTTGGAGAGAGAATCTTATGATGACCTTGATCAGCTGAAATATAGTAACTTGTCATTGCAGAAAAAAAGTTGTATAGGTTGCTGCTACTGAATCTTAATGCAAAGTCTTGCATGCTAGCAGCCAAGATGATGGGCCTAAGCTTATTTCAATAATACTTTGATAAATGTTTAAAACTGTCAAGTGCTACTTTGCACATCTAAGGGAAAGAACTGTTCCTCTAGTTTTCTTAGTATGATAGTGACAGTCAGTACCCTCCCTAGATTATCTGAAAGTTGGCAGTTACTGAAGAAGTTAAGTTTACATTTGTGCATATGTGTCACAATTTTAATCTTTGTGCCTGAATCTTTTAAATATTAATTTTAAAGGGGCAGTTAGCCAACATGGTTCTCTTTTGTGTGTGGTGCCTGCATGGTTTTGGAGTAAGACTGATTCTTCACTGGACCTAAGAATTTCATCCTTGTGTGACACGAGTAAGCACTTGATTAATGAGGGGATAGCATTCTTTTAATTATGTATAGGACTCTTTAATGACATCCTCTTTCCTTGGTATTCTGAAAGTGATGCATGTCAAACTTTTTTCTGTTTCAGAGACTCAGAATCTTGAAAGAACAATTGCAAGTACGTACATGTATTGACAAGATTTGATGTATTTGAAGAATACAGTTCTTAAATGTGGCAATGTTGAAACATTTGGGCTGCTGGTAGTCTTAAAATATATTTTGTTTTCTTATTGTTCTAGATTTTTATTAGCTTATGTAGGGGCCAGTAAGTTTTTATTTAAGAGGGCAGTGCAGAGGGTAGCGTGTTCAATTTGAATGAAAGATGCACGGAAATCTCTGCACAGCCACAGTCGCATTTCTTGTAATGTATTTTGCAGTATAGCTGTGAAGTTAAAGTTGGGTAGCCCATATATGCAGCCCTGAACTTATTTGGGAAACGATGGATACCAATGTGATTAGACTGTTCCTACTTATCATATAACCCAGCTGTAATCAGACACTCTATAGACATGTATCCAACAGGCCTCGATGTGTACCTGGGTTCATATTGCAGAAGCATCAACCAAGTTAGTTTTACGTGTTTACAGACTTGCCCCCCTAGGGTCCCTTGTCCTTAGTTCTGCAAGGGGGGGGGTCTTTGCGTCTGAGAACAGTCCCACTCCTTTGGGTTGCTGCTTCCCAGGCAAACTCTCCCTCTGTCAGGAGTAATTACTTCCGTAGTAACTGCCACCACCCTTCTGACTAGGTTTCCTTCTCTGAGGGAAGGACCTCAGAGCCCAATGTGAATTCCAAGTTCAGCAGTCAAAGGACTAGATTTAGAATCCTCAGTTCCAATCCAATACACACCGTTTATAAGAGAGAATTTATTTAAACGTAAATGAGTTGGTATTTACAAAAGAGAGCAGCGGTTTGTTTCCTTAAGGATATTCACCCACAGATGGGTTACATGAGGCACATTGGCATGACAAAAGGGGAGAGGTTCAATTCAGACAAAGGAATACAACAAAAGTCTTTCTAAGCTAAGATCCTATACTTATAATAGATCAGCCCGGGCATTTCAGGCAGGTTCAGTAGATGGAAAACAAGGAACTCTGTTTGGAAGTCTGTCCTTCCTTTTTTATGGAGTTTAACAGTCACCAAAGAGGGGGGAAAGCAAACAGTCGTCTCCCACCTCTGCAGGGTCTATTCCTTTGAAGCCTTTGGAGATAAGGAAAACCATCCGGTCTCACCCAGGTGTTCTGATCTACACCCCCTTCTTCCTGACTTCTAATCCCAGGAAGCTGCTAAGGAATAATAGCTGGGGATCAGTTACATCCCCCTGCCCAGGTTGTAAATTGCTTGTCTAACCCTGAGCTGCGGATCTCACCCTGTGGGGAGTCCTAGGTAATCATGGGCTCCCAGAATCCTCTCTGGTGGCCCATTTCAGCTTGACCAAAGTTAGCTATTCTTGACAATATATACTTTCTTTCTATCGGAGCATCTTGGCATGTATGCATTCACTTATATGTAGTATTAGACAAACATGAACTCATTCCCCTCTTTAGTATTGTATGTTGGAAAGGTACATTCTTAAGCCTAGATTCTTAAGCCATTTTTCTGTAGTGCCTTTTTGATAGGGTCTCCCGCAGACACACAGCATCAGGTGTGTACTGGTCATCAGCTTGAAAGCGTTTCTTCAAGTCCCTTGAAAATTGTTATCAGCTGATTATTCATTAACTGGTCACTAGAGGGAGCTAAAAACCCATTTTGAAGTTTAACATAATAAACACAGATCCATCTTATTTGTGTGAATCAAGAATCGGCCTAATTTTGTCACTTGGTTGAAGTAAAAGAGAGAAGTAATCTAACAAAATAAAAACTATTCAGATACATACATACATACATACATACATACACCCTGAACCTCAAATGCCGAACAATTACGTAGTCCAAAAGTAGTTTCATGGTCCATGTTTCTATTTAGGTAACTGCAACACTTGCAGAGGAGCAAGATGTTAGAACTTCAAGCACGTACTCTGCCATTTCTCCCCCATCCCATAATACAACCAGGTCAGACTAAATTGGCTATTCAAAACCTTGGATCACTTCATTAGGTTTTGGTAGACATGGTAGGAAAAGCAAATCAGAGACACAGAAGGATCACTGCTTGATAATCATGTTTGCCTTCACCTCATCTTACCAAGACAATCTTACCTTTTAATATCTGTGTATTCTAATAATTCACAGGCAAAATAGATAATGGCACTTATGATTTTAATGTGAAAGATAGATTCTTAATATGTACCCTCTTCTGTGCCATTAGTAAACAAGTGTAGATCCTGATCTAGCACAGTAAACTCCTGAATTCTACAATTTAAAGAGTCTGCAACAATGTCATTAGGAATGGCACTGTTCTGTAGGCAGTAGTGTAGTGGCAAATGGAGAAGTGCAGGGCCACTTCATGATAGTCATGCCACACCCCCTTCTAAGATTATACAACCTATACAGTAAATATAAGCTTTCAGTCTCTCATTGATAAGTGAGTTGTTTGGACACCAAGAATATCTGGGGTGCTAAACAGCTGTTGTTCCTTTCTCCCCTGCACTTGGCTAGTGGCTTCTGTTCCTTGTCATCTCCATTTGAGATCAGGTACTCCTTATAAGTTATTTTCTGAAGATTCTACTTCATAGTAAGTGTGGGAGGATGTTCAAAAACCCATGGTATACATGTCTACTCAGAAGTAAGTCTCTGTGTTTAATGGGGCTTACTCCCAGGTAAGTGGATACAGGATTATAACGTCGGCTTTCATGTGAGGAAGGGGCAGACAAGGTTCATAGAGAGAGGGTTGCTTGTGCACACCTGCCTGGGAGTAAGCTCACTTGAATACAGTTGGGACTTGTAAACACACAATAATCATGCCAGATTGGTTGACATCTGCAGGTATACTAAGAGTTGGGGAGGCATGTCTCTTCCTTCATAAATGCATCACTTTGACTAAAGGAAACAAAATGTTATACTTGTGATACAAGCACTAAATCCCCCTTTTCACCCTTTTTATATCTCCTTATGTATCTTCACAAGCCTGTGAGATAGGTTAGACTAAGAGATAGTGACAGGCCCAAGGGTACCAAGTGAGCTTCATAAGTCTGAGTGGGGATTTCAAGTCCTTTTTGCTCAAAAACAAAAGAAAAAATGCTATAGTTATTATGAAGTATTAATAAATAACCACATCAAATGAATACAGTGCTTGATTTTTAACTATTCATATCTTGAATTTATCCCAACATGAGCATCTGAATAGAATTGCTGTAAATCTTAAATCACATTCAAATCCCTCCCTCTGAAATACAATGTCTGGTTTTGCACTGAATGTGGCATTGCCAGCCTACGATCAGCAGCTCCACCCCAATAGAAACATCCAGCTAGATGGAAACACACACTTTTTCTTTCCCTAACTCTTCGCTTTGGGCTGGATAAAACCACATATCCCCCCTTTTTTTTGCTGCTGGGCTGGGAATGATCCTTTTAAGAAAGAGAGAGAGTTAGCTATATGTTTGTTCTGCCTCTCTCTCACACATACACACCCTTTGCGTATTTGCCCATGAAGCACAGATCCCATTGTTCTGCCACACCTGGGCCTGCTGTGAGTGAGCTCCGTTGAGCTCACTGGGACTTACTGCTGAGCAGATATGTAAAAGATTGCATTGCCAGTGATTTTAAGAATGTTTTAAAGGCTAGGAACATACTAATCCATTGATTTAATGTTGAAAATGAAGAGCTGTGAACTGATGAATGAATGATGTACCCCAGTGTTACAAGAATGATTGTTCCAAGAGAGTAAAGTACCAATCTGAAAAGGTTTCTGGTTTCTGCTTTAGAGAGCCCCCCCCCCCCAAAGATCAGTCACATCAGATTTTATTTGCATTGACAGTTTTCTGAAGATCTTCCTACAGTTGTTATTGAGCTATACACTTACCTGGTAATAAACCCCATTGAACTGACTGTTTTTTATTTACGGTCATAGACCAAACTGAACATATACAAATACACAAATGCATAACAATACTTAAAAGAAGCATTAAACATATCCCATTGAACTCAGTGGGGCTTACTTCTGAGTTAGCATGAATAGGAATGGGCTGTAAGGCTGCCATTCAAGGCACATTTACTTTGCGTCTTGGGGGAGAAAAATGCTGTTCTGCAGCTGAATCTTACATACCTCCTTTACCACTTTCACTCATCTTCCTGCTCCCTCGTCTGGCACCTTCTCTCACAACAGACACTCCATAGGAGCCTATCGGCATGAAGGGGAAGGTGAGTGTCCTCCTCAGTAGCTGACTCAACCCTTTCTACTCTGATTGGTGCCAATCAACAGGAAAGAACAAGGAGCCAGCTGAGAAAACTGTTTTCAGTGGCTGATATGCTCCCCTTTCATGCTAATTGGTTCGTAGGAGATAATAGGGCTCCTGGTGAGCCCTGGTTCCCCAAAAAAGGAACAGGACAGGGCATGACAGGATGATACCGCTGTAGGCTGTTGTCTGATTTTTCAGGACAGATGTATCTGGCAGTACTCAGAGAAGCAGTTATTCTAACTGCTTAGCAAAGATTCCATTTTGTGGCCTTCTGCTTCTTCAAGAAAATTATTTCTGTAGGGTTTGTTTCATAAGTCAATCACAGTGAATGGTGATGATCTCAAATCACCTTTTAGCCTGAAAACCTTGTTTGCTGTAATTCTAATATCGCTAGAAATATAAGACATTTAAATAAGTGGTTGAATAGGGCTGAACAATAAAAAATACTTTTGCCAATTTGTTTGAAGTTATCTATGGATTTATAAAAATCTGTCTTTCAAACAGGTGCCACAGGACTCTTTGCAAAAGTGAAGTGATTTTTGTCACCATGTTTACATTATCAGCAGGGGAAGGACTTTCTGCTGTGCCAGCTTTGCGTTTGCCTGAAGGAAAGTAAGTTTCAATACTCCAGTACTTGTAAAAAACACTTTACTAATCTAAAACTGAGGTCAAATTGGCCTCACTTTGGTAGAGATGTGAAGGCCTGGAAAAAAATTTGAATTAAAAACAAACACTTTTTTCCCCAAAGCCTTCTTTGTTTTTTCCTGGAAAATTGGAAAAATTGAAGAAAATGAAGAAAAAATTGATTATGGAATGTCTTATTTAGCATGATGAATAAAATATTACATTGAATCTTGGTCCCCCACCTTTTTCTCAGTTCTTTTGATGGGAATGGATGCTTTATGTCTGCTTAACACTGTGGAGGACTAGCAGAGACATAAATAATTTTCTTTGTTATTAATGTTGATGGTTTTAATGTGTTTGTGTTTTTTTAATTGTTTGTTGCCTGCTCCTCATAAACTGGCAAAACGAAAGAAGTGCCTTACAGCTCAGGATCTTGTAGATCCATTTGTTACAAAAAAAGTACAAATTTAAAAAAGTAAATTCAATTTGTAATAATTGTTTGAATAAAATGTACTTTTAATATACCAAATATGATATTTTTGCCAAACCAACTTGTACATAATTACATTTGATGTTCCTGAAGTAACAAAATGAGTTTCAAACTATGAAAAGTGCTAATATTGCATTTTTTCAATTTTTCTGAAAATTTGTTTTTTCTAAAAAAAAAAACCCCAGTTTTTTCCATGTCTTCAAAATTTCTGGAAATTTTACATCTCTACACTTTGGTAATCTTTAGATATATGATTCTAATTTTAACTTTTTTTAAAAAACTCATAAAATTGTGTTTAATATTGTTTATATCAGGGATAACCATCTTTTTTGGACCAGCGATCTCATCTGGAATTCTGAGAAACTGCTGTGGGTACTTACCACAAAATGGCCATTGGGAAGGGGATGCATGGCATAACACAAATGGCTGCAACAATTGAATAGAGCAGAGAAAGGCAGGGCCATGATGGTACAAGGATTTCCCTCCCATCAGCAACCCCATCAATGGGGAAAAGGCCACTAGATCAGCAACCCAATTGGGTAAAACTATTTGGGGATGGATTTGAGGTCTGCACTCCCATTGTTCACTTTAAGGGAGTCTGGTATAACCTTACTCATACTTAATTTTACTTTTAACCCAAAGCCTCATCTTAAATGCTGCAGCAAAGGTACCTGTTGTGTAAAATGTGTTTTCATCAGAGTCAGACTTCTCAATACCTTAGATGTATGGTGCATCCTATTTTTGCCACATTCACAATCCTAATACCTCTTAATGTAACCTTCAAATTTAACAGCTAACCATTTTATTGTAGAATCTGTGAACAATTAAGTGACAAGCTAGGGGAAAATGTTATGAGCCCCTTGTGTTCAGTTATTATCTTGGATGTGTGGGAGGGCTAAGATATTTCACTGCTGAGGAAGAGGCTCTCTGTTTCATAAATGTAGGAATTGAAGTAATTGTTAAGAGTGGGGGTTTAGAAAGGTGGATGTTTTGAAATGGCATGCAATTGCTTGAAAGGTATGTAGTCCACAATCTCTTGAGAAAGAGCTAGCTATACATTTTGGATGAGAGGTCATTGAGAGGAAGTACCAGTGCTTGCTTTGCCCCTTTCCAGAGTCTCAGTATTGCTCTGCACATTGAGTGTTTGTCATATGGGGAGTTTGACCCTCAGCAGTAACTTACAGGTTAGTTTGTACAATCATAGCTCAGTATTTTTTATTTGTCTCTTAATACAAAACATCAAGATTAACAATACCCCTTTCCCCTTCAGTTCAATGTTTTGATATTAGCATATAAGACCCTACACAGCTCAGGTACTTGAGAGATTGTCTTATCACTTACACACTCTGGTCAGTGCATTCTGAAGAGTCTCTTCCTGAAGCTCCTGAAATATTAGAAGCTCACTCTTCAGCAACTCATAGCAGGAATTTCAGTGTGGCTGCTGTGTTTTGTGGAGTAGCATCCACGCTGAGATATGGCAGGCACCCACTGTTCTGGAAACAATTGAAGACATATTTGTTTCAACAGTCTTTTTCAGCTGGATGAAACAAAAAATGATAGGTTTAAAAACAATACAAGCATGATTATCAATCTTGAAATGTAAGGATGATCAATAAAATGATAAGCTGTTGCTAAAAGGATGTTAAAAACATGGCCCCTTCACTCTTCTCTTTGTGATGGAACAAACAAACCAGTATCTTTTCAACTAACAATAGTTTTCCATTTAATCTGAACCAAGAAATTATGGTTACCAACTTTGGATCAAAGTTGTTAACCATGATTGTTTCCTGATTCAGAAGAAGCAAACAATTGTTAATGGAAGACTTCCAGGTTTGCTGTCTTGTGCAAAATGAGGAGCAAACAGCATGCACATGCAGCCAGAAGACTGCTTCATATCTTGGCTTATTAAACCAGGATATGATTGTCCAAATGCAACCATTGTAAAGGGATACGTGGAGTCTGTGAATCCCTACATGGTGTGTAAAAGCCATTGCTATCCTTATTAAGAAGCAAGTATGGTTCATAAAAAAAGATGTGTGTATTGGTTTTTAACACCACTGATCACCTAATCCTATCTTGTCCTCTTTTTATTTCCTTCTGCCACCCTATTTTTTCCACAAGCCCCCATGCCCCCAGAAAAAAAATTGTTTGGGAAAAATGGATTGGGAACAAAATTATACAAGAAGCAAAATGTACATGTGTCTGTAGTTGTGCATAGGTAGGTTCTATTGATTTAGAGTATTCACTGTGAATTGTATTGTCCTATTAACATGTCTAACATAATGTTAGACATATTGCACAATTTCAGTTTTCTTGGCATCTTTTTTTCCTTTGCATTTATATCTGTAGTACACAATAATGGGGAGTAGAAAGTTTACTGCAACTGAGAGGAGGGAGATCTTATGTTCACAAATACCGGTACTGTTTTATCTTATCTTAGATGACAGTAAAGGGGGATTGAGAAAGCATCGACCATGTTACTTTCCCTGCCCCCTGCACTTTCCTGGCAGCTTGCTTGGGCTGTAAATAGCCTGTGCCCTGCCCTACCTCATCCTATCTCTTGCCTTCTTGTAGGCTTTTCTCTGCAGCCAGAGACACAGGCTAGACAAGCTCATTACTGTTCAGACCAGCACTGGAGACAGTGGAGGTCATTGCTGCATCCTTCCACAAATGGTTCTTGTCACTTGTGGATAGGATGCAGTCAGTGAGTGAACTGATCTTGTGCCAAATGTCATCTTTAGTTCTGATAAAAACAAAGGCAAGTGAATTCTGTTCTCCAAACTGGGAATGAGCTTTAAGCGTGGCTGTACTTGAAGATAATTGTTTCCTTTTACTTCCTACTTCCGTGAACAAAAACCTTGAATGAAACTATTTATTTATTTATTTATTTTATTACATTTTTAGACCGCCCTATAGCAATAAGCTCCCAGGGCGGTGTACAGCATAATAAAACAGGTTAAAATACAAGTGGATGTAAATACAATACACAATAAAACATAATTAAAAATTTTCAATTTTAAATTCAAATTTTAAAATTTTTAAAATTTTTAAAATGCCTGGGCGAAGAGGTAGGTCTTTACCTGGCACCGAAAAGATAACAAAGAAGGCGCCAGGCGTATCTCATCAGGGAGGGCGTTCCATAGTTCGGGGGCCATCACTGAGAAGGCCCTAGCTCTAGTTATCGTTCTCCGTGCCTCCCTATGCGTTGGGACACGGAGAAGGGCCTTCGACGTCGAGCGCAGCGACCGGGTAGGTACATAGCGGGAGAGGCGTTCCGCCAGGTATTGCGGTCCGATGCCGTTAAGGGCTTTATAGGTAAGAACCAACACTTTGAATCTGGCCCGGAAACATATTGGTAGCCAGTGCAGCTGGGCCAGGACAGGTGTTATATGATCAAATTTTTTTGTCCCAGTAAGAACTCTGGCCGCAGCATTCTGCACCAGCTGAAGTTTCCGAACCGTCTTCAGAGGTAACCCTACGTAGAGTGCATTACAGTAGTCCAATCTAGAGGTTACCAGAGCATGGATAACTGTGGCAAGGTTCTCCCTATCCAGATAGGGTCGTAGTTGGGCTACCAGCCGAAGCTGGTAGAACGCATTCCGTGCCACCGAGGCTACTTGAGCCTCCAGTGACAGGAGCGGATCTAATAAGACCCCCAAACTACGGACCTGCTCCTTTAGGGGGAGTGTAACCCCATCTAGGGCAGGTCGGACATCAACCATCTGGGCAGAGGGCCCCCCCACCAACAGCATCTCAGTCTTGTCAGGATTGAGTCTCAGTTTATTAGCTCTCATCCAGTCCATTATCGCGGCCAGGCTCCACAGCTCTAGAAGCAGCAAGACCAGTGTATGTCATTTAAAGGTGTGCTTGCTAGCAGCTAAAGAATAAGCCTTCACCTGACTTGGCCAATTGAGATGTAAGAGGTAGATCCATTTCAGCTTCAACCTATCTTGGAAAGTCATTAGTTAGTCACTTTATTTGTGTATCACTTTTCTGTCTATATTACACTTAAAACAGTTTACAACAAAGCATGACAAAACATTAACAATACATTGTTATCCATAATCTCTCTTTATAAAAGATACTTCAGACTGTTTCATAATAGATACATAATTTTTTTAAGGCTCTTTCAAAACAATTCATTACTATCAGTGTTCTGACAGTCAGCAATTCTTCCCGTGTGACCCATCATTGCCCATAATAATGGTATAGGTGCGGGGGGGGGGGAGAATGAAGTTGAAGGTCAGATCGTACATGCAGGCTGCCAGTTGGCTGTGCTGTATTATAGTTAATGGTTTATCATACTATTGGCACTAAAATGTTTAATATATTTAATAAGTTGAATTCTGACTAAATTGACCTGAATGCAGTCTGGTAGGCCTTCACTTATGATAAAGTTAGCACAGGAGGTGCAGTTTTCCACATTATAATAAACACCATTTACACTACTCCAGGCTGGATTACTGTAATGCTCTCTGTGTGGGGCTGCCCTTGAGGTTGGTCTGGAAGTTGCAGCTGGTGTAAAATGTGGTGGCGAGACTGCTCACTGCGTCAGGGTATCGCCAACATCTCACCCCACTGCTGAAAGAATTGCATGGGCTGCCCATTTGCTACTGGGCTAAGTTCAAGGTTCCTGTTTTGGTTTACAAAGCCCTATACAGCTTGGGACCAGGATACCTGAAAGACCGTCTTATCCCTTATATACCCAGTTGATCACTGCACTCTGCAGGTGAGGACCTCCTGCAGATACCATCTTATCAGAAGGTCCGTTCTGCACAACATAGGAAATGGACCTTTAGTGTGACGGCACCTACCCTGTTGAACTCCCTACCCTTAAATATTAGAGAGGCGCCATCTCTGTTATCTTTTCGGCACCTATTGAAGACCTTCCATTTTCAACAAGCCTTTTAAGTTGAGACCTTATCCCAGTCTGCTTCTGTGTTGGAATTGCTTTTTAATATGCTTTTAAACCTTTTTTTAAAAAAGTTTTTAAATCTTTTTTTAAAAAAATGTCTTCAAAGCTTTTAAAAAAATGTTTTTATAGTTGTTTTGTTTAATGTATTTTAATGTCTGTTTTTATGATGTTTTAAAGTGTTTTAGTGCTTTTGTTTGCCGCCCTGGGCTCCTGCTGGGAGGAAGAGCGGGATATAAATCAAACAATAAATAATAAATAAATACTATTTTGACTCACCTTTTTATTTTATATTGAAAACGCCTTTCAACTAGTTACTACTTCATACCAAGATACTGAGAAGATCAGTCTCGGAGCTTTCTTATACTGGGGGGGGCATTCCTTAGAGCAGGGATGAGGAACCTGTGGCTATCCGGATGTTGTCTGACTACACCGTCCAAAAGGTTGCTGCACTGTGACAGGATAAAGACTAGAATTGATTTCTTTGTCTAGTTTTGAACATCAGAGTTCTAAACTCCGTGAAGTAAAAAGGTTGTTTCTGGCTACTCGATATTCTAAGATTAACACTGATCATGCAAAATGAATCCCCAGTTGTAAATATTCAGATGGCTTGGCAGCCACTGCAGTTGAGTTGTGTATAAACAAAGGGGCAGCAAATTCTTCAACATATCCATAAACTGAACAGTAACTCCCATTTTAGCTTCAAAAGAAGGTGGCAAGAACATAAAATACTGCTGCTATAACCCAGAGAACTATGAGTGTTTGACTTATTGGCTGGTATCCATATTCCACTTGAGACAGCCATATTGCATGGCAAACAACTGGCACTTGGCGTTTCAGTAAGACCTTGTGATGCAGCATGATTAGTAACAGTACAAAGTGATTCTGAGCCCATGCTAGGCCAATGATGTATCCAAAGGAGCTCATTCATCCATCATGATCTGAGTTGTAGTTCTCATTCAGTAACTCATCAGAGTTCCAGTGTTAACCTGAGTGCACCACTGGTATTCTACACTAACTCTAGGGTGCAACTCTAGCCTTTGCTACTAGCAGAATACTGTTAACTTGTACTACTGTTTGTTGTTTTTGTTGTCCATGGTATCCATTTACTTTATAAGGACTGGAAATGTGTAGGTCTGTAGGGGAGAACAAGGAAAAATTCAGAAATTGGAAAATTGGGGGAACTAGGAAATACTTTCTCTTTTGGAATTGAATGCTTTTCAAGACAAAGTCTTACTCATTGTGTAATAAACACTGTCTACAGCTTTAGCTTACAATAATACCTGCATAGAGATTGCTCTGTAAATTCTTACAGATTGCTCTGTAAATTTATAAAAATGCCAAATTTTATAGGCCACGGTTTAAATAATACATTTTATGTTAAGCCTAAACTTATTTTTCTGCCTGATAACCTCCCCCCCCCCCCAGAAGTCAGAGAACAATATGTTTTCCCCATGGCTTAATTGTGGAAGTTGTACATCTCTAGTAAATATACATACAGCTCTAGTGAGAAGAAATTGGGTTGCTGTGGATCTCTTCATGACATTCTATGGATCTTTCTGGTCCAAATGAGCTATGGATGCTGGATCATGTATAGCTGTAACCAGGGCAGAGATGCTGTGGCAAGTAAGATCTCCCTTGCTGGCAGATTTGAATCAGGATTCAGCTTGGATACATGTCGCTGTTCCTGGTACAGTCAAATCTGGCTTACATCTGGCTGGCTGAATCTGTGAAGTTACGGACTTTATATATGATATCCAAATTTCCTAAGTGCATACATGATGGACTGGGATGTTCTTTTTTTATATGACCAAGAGAGTACTTTGCTCCATTTGCGTATATTGACATTTTTTTTCTGGCTTATCATCCTCTCTTTCTAGAGCTGAACTTGCCACGGTGGAAGAACATCAACATCTGCATTGTGTCAACTGTGTTAGTCGGCGTTGTATGACCAGACCAGAGGTTGGCATTTCCTGTGACTTGATTGGTTGCCCTTTGGTTTGTGGAGCAGTATTTCATTCATGCAAAGCTGCAGAGCATCGTCTTTTATGTCCACTTGAAAGAGTGCCTTGTCTCAACAGTGGCTTTGGCTGTCCATTTACTGTAGCCAGAAACAAAATTGCTGAACATCTACAAATTTGCCCTGCAAGTGTGGTATGCTGCACTATGGAATGGAATAGATGGCCTGTCAGTTACGCCGACAGAAAATCTTATGAAAATCTTAGTAAAGATGTTGATGAAGTTGAACAGTTAGACATGGCTCTTGCCCTTCAAGATCAGCGAATGCTCCTGGAATCTCTCAAAGTAGCAACTATGACATCAAAAACAGCTGATCAGGTGTCAAAATCCAGAGAACAGACTTCTGTTGCAAGTGCCCCAGACGCTGCACTTTCAAATGGCTTGATGCCTGTAGATGAAGAGTCATATGGTGCCCTTTATCAAGCTACTTTGGAAACAACAAAAAGTTTAGCTACAGCTCTAGATATCCTGAACACTGCTACTAGAGACATAGGTATGTTAAGTTCGAAGCTTGGCATTTCACCATGTGAAACAAGTGAAGATTTTCAGGCAAAAGAGCAAAATTGTAGTAGAGACCTGCATAAAGTAGAGCACAGCCATCTAGATGAAGATAACATAGGGGCAGTGGGTGGCATTCACTTTGATGTCTTGAGTCAAAATGTACAGTTAGAACAAAATGGCTCAAGTGACATTTGTTATGATGCCATGCAACAGTACAGTTTGAATATGGGACTTGATACCTCTTTATGCAATGGCTTTCATGTAGATAATACAGGGACAGATACACTGCAACAGAGTAAAGAACTAGGTATGTGTAATTCTGACCAATCCATTGTAGCAAATGGTGTATGTAATGCTTCTCATGTTGAAGCATTGAGTTCTTGCAACCCTATTCCTGTAATGATACAACTTAAGGATGAAATACCTCTGCATAGTTTGTCTAATGGCACTGTTAATCATGTATATCTGCCACATGACTGCAATGAAGAACTGATACAGAAGCAAATGGAACAAGACAGACTTAGAAACATAGATGTTTTTTCTTTAATTCCTCATCGTACCTACAATTTCCTTGCAAATCACTTCTTAGCTGCACCAAAGGAAGACAAAGCAGTAGATACATCAGATTTAGAAATAACAGAAGATCCTATGGGTCTTCAGGGAATAGATTTAATCACAGCAGCATTGCTGTTTTGTCTTGGAGATTCTCCTGGTGGTAGGGGAATATCCGATAGTCGTGTTATCGATGGATATCGTGTTGATTTTGGGACTCAGACATTTTCTCTCCCCTCTGCAATCCTGGCCACAAATACAATGGTAGGGGAAATTGCTTCAGCCTCTGCCTGCGATCATGCAAATCCACAGCTCTCAAATCCAAGCCCTTTCCAGACTCTTGGCCTAGACTTGGTACTAGAATGTGTGGCTAGATACCAAACAAAGCGTTCAATGTTTACATTCGTTTGTGGACAATTGTTTAGACGAAATGAATTCTCTTCACATTTTAAGAATGTACATGGTGATATTCATGCTGGCCTAAATGGCTGGATGGAACAGAGATGTCCCCTGGCTTATTATGGATGTACATACTCTCAGCGCAGATTCTGTCCTTCAACACAAGGGGCAAAGGTTATTCATGATCGGCATCTTAGGTCGTTTGGAGTTCAGCCTTGTATATCTACTGTGCTGACAGAGCCTGATAAGAGATGCTGTTTAGGACTTCGTAGTGACCATCTGAGTAATCTTCCTTTTGAGGTTCTACAACATATTGCAGGTTTTCTAGATGGCTTTAGTTTATGTCAGCTTTCACGAGTGTCACGGTTAATGAGGGATATATGTGGAAGCTTACTACAGGCACGTGGAATGGTCATACTGCTGTGGGAAAAGAGGATGTATCCAGATGGAAGTTCTTCATGGCAAATAAAAGAAAAGGTTTGTATGAATAACTCTCCATGAAACTTTCACCTCTGTTTTGGAATTGGCATGTTGTTTTGTTTAGGGCAGTGGTTCTTAACCTGGGGTGTGAGATACTTTGCTAGGGGTGCGAGGCATTGTTCAAGAGATTGTAAAAATTCATTTAAATAGAAGCAGAAAATTGACTATACAATCAAAGATTTTGGAAAACTTAAAATTAAAATAAAAAATGCATGGTATTTTTTCAGGGGTTGCGAGAGCATATTTTGGAAATCCAAGGGGTGCTGGTAGTGGAAAAGGTTAAGAACCACTGGAGGGGTTGAGGTCTCCTAAGACTGGTGGATCTCCACCACCACCTATGAAGATAAAACAGTAGTAAAGAAAACTAAGAACTATACTTTTTGAACGGGAGGCCTCCAGTGATCCATTAACCCCCAAGCTGTGGTGTCTGCCCAGTGCCCCAACACTAGTTGTGACAAAGATAAATAACATGAGTATGAAAGCAAAGAGGAGTAACAAAAATGTTTGGGGTGAGGAAGGCAATGGGTACTTTGGAACCCAGGTCAAATTCTTTTCTAGTGAACACCTACAGCAAATAAAACAATCAGCTAATAGGGAGGGTAAATGATGAAAACATAGGAATTGGCATGCTAACTGGCAAGGCCGAGGCTGACATATGGCCAGGGCAGTGAGAGTGATGCTGGATAAGCCAAGTAGCTGTCCCTCTTATTGCCCGTTTTCTAGTGCTGGACACAATGTATGGTCCTGCCTGGAGCAGGAGCAGAATTTATAGTGAGCTAATGGTTATGTCAGTCAGCGCAGGCTACAGACTTCTTAAGACCCATCAGCTCTCTCCAGCAACAAAACGAAAATGTGGCCCTAATAAATATTTTTAGATGGGCTATCTCTGTAAGGCTAGCACTGTTGGTATAAAACAATTGTAGACTTAAAAAAAACTAGTTTAAGAGAGTGCTCTTACAAATTTTGTAATTAAGAATTTTTAATAATATACTAACTTTTTAAATTATGCTTTTCAGTCAAGATTGGTTTTCAGTGCAACCTACAATTAAAATCCAATACAATTAAAACTGCAAGAGAAGTCCAGGGTAGATGTTTTCTGCTCACTATTCTAGCATTGACTTTTTCTTGCACATTGAGTTGCTCATGTCATAGCTTTTGCTGCTAAGCTTATTGGTTTGATGCAGATAAAAATGCTTCCCGATTGCCAAACCATGGTGGTTTGGTTGGAAACATCTCGCAGGCTTAAATGCCAACAAGGGGAACATTCCCTCCCATTTTCACTTTTCAAGGTAACATTGGTGTTACCAACACTTTTTAAACCAGACCTTGCATACCCTCATCTGACTGTATTTTTAAACTTGGTTTGGCACTAGCTGGTTAGTGAGAATGTCAGTTGCAGGTGCAATGTTAGCTGTAGTTACCTCCAACACTGAAAAAGAGGGTGAGCAGCAGTCCTGATCATCAAACTGTAGCTTGGTGATCAGGCAGCCTTTAGTCTGCAACAAGTCGTTGTACTGTCTTATGTACGTGGGATTTTGTGCTTACTGCTGTTCTATCATGCACTTAATAGTTGGGTACAATTGTGCTACTAAACACCCTTTTATTAATGCAGTCTTTGAACCCTAGAAAGCAGAACTATATGCACTTTGTTAATAAAAATTTATTTTCTAGGTGTGGCGATTCAGCACAGCTTTTTGTACTGTAAACGAATGGAAATTTGCTGACATTGTAAGCATGGCTGACCACTTGAAGAAATGCAGTTATAATGCCGTAGAAAGACGGGAGGAGGCTGTGCCACTGCCATGTATGTGTGTCACACGAGAACTTACAAAAGAAGGACGGTCATTGCGCTCTGTTTTGAAACCCGTACTTTAAACACGAAGAATTTACTCTAATTGCACATACACTCAAGCACCTGATGTAACCTCTGTGTAATACTTTGTGACACTTTATTAATTTACTAAATACAATTTCTTGGTAAATTTACTCTGTCATTATGTACATAATGTTTTGAAGTGGCATTTATTTTTTATAATACTGTCTGGTTAGAATTAATAAAAGCTGCCTTAATGTTTGAAACTATGGAACTTGCTGGACAGGGTAGTTTATATAAAACTTGTATCATCTGTAAACTTTTCGTTACGGATTTCTCTGACTTACAGTGTCCGTTTCTTTTTATTGACTTCTAGAGGTCTGTACATTCAGACAGGAACTCAGATTGTGATAGACAGGAATCTGACCAAACAACATAGGTATTTGGTCTCTTGGCAAATTAAAATACCAGTTAAAAGCTGAATGCTACTTAGCATTTTGCAGTGCGTAACTTGAAGAATCTTTTCATTCTTTAAAGATTGCTGTGCTCATTTAAGCTGACTCAGTTTCTAGCTGCGATTTATAAAGGATGGGTGCTTTTAGTGTTGATGCAAATGAATAGGGGGCACAGTTTACAACTCTTTGAAGTTGGTAACAAAACTCATGATTTTAATGGAGTGGAATTGCATAACTGAATTCTGACTTGCAAATTTGCTTCAATTACACATTTTGATGGTCAGCATAGGCTGCTGCTGCTAACAGTCTGATGCACGGCTGGGTAGCTGTTGGCCCTCCAGATGATGTTGGACTCCAGTTCCCATCAGACCTATGGCTGATGATCAGGGATGATCGGAATTGTAGTCCAGCAAAGGTTTCCTAGCCTTAGTCTAATGGAACAAAATGTAATTTTATTTCAATCTTTATTGTACACCTGGACTACCATTTTGGGTTAATAAATTTTTGCTTTTATTGGTTTAGATTGATAAAAGATGAACTTGGAAAAAAAATCCTGTTGCAAATTAGCTATTTGAGATTAGATTCATACATCTAATTTTAGATTCATATATTCAACGAAGGGCTTGTTTTTGGTATTGACATAACACATCTTATTGTCAATATGTCTACAGTGTACTACATGCTTCTAGGCTATTTTAAATCATATAGGACTCTGATTCTGAGCACACTCTGAAGTTAATTCCCCTGAAATTTGGAATTTGCTTCTAAGCAAATGCTTTTAGGATAGAGGTGTCATGCCATCTTTATAAGATGAGAACCCATTCATTGCACAGAGCATATCTTAAATGCATGTTCATCTATATCATATTTTTCCATAGTCTTCCATAATGAGGACATTGTGTTGAATGTTTACTGTAATTGAGAATGCCTTTAACTATACTACCATAACTCAGTTTTCATACTTCATACTGCTAGTTTGAACTTGGTGCGATAGAGTAACAGACCAATATTGTATTAATGAAATAGGGAATTTCCATTTTGAAAAGATTGTTATAGAAATAGCTTCATTTAGAAAGTTTATAATGAAATCATTTAAGTACTTGATCCGAGTGTTCGTATGTTCAGCATACATGAATCCAGGCTGGAAAATAATTGCCTTTTTCATAACGAGTTGCCCCATTTAAAACAAAAACAAAACAAACTCAGCCTCATTCTCTTGTGCCATATAGTGAATATAATGTGAATGCTTGCTCAGCATAGCTGCTTTCTGTAATGCCTGGATCTTGGGATCAGTTAACTACTCTCACAAAACTGCCTTTCCCTTTGAAGGGTCTGGAGGAGAATTTTCCTTTAATCCTGCATAATTTTTCTTCAATTAATAGAAGAATATTTTGAATTGTAGTTATTTGAATAATAGAGAAGAGGTCATCGTTATACTAGTTTTGTTATTTGTAAATTCATGTATGTTACCCTACAATCAGGACATCGCTAATCCTCAGATGTAGGATATATTTTCTTCAGTTTGTGGGAAGTTGCTATTCTAAAAAAAAAAAAGGATGTCAACCAGAAATAACCGAGAATGTCCATTCCACAGGTTTTAGAAGCTGCTTCTGTATACACTAATCTTTAATCATCTTACCAGTGTATACTGTAGTATAAATTTGGTATGGGTAGGGATATTTTAAATACAGAGGTGGACAGAAATATGTCTTGGCCTCTTTAAGAGAAATACTGTAACCACTGTAACCACAGAGGCCTTCTGAAATAAGACTTTCTAGTTCCAAAAGTACAGTTGTACCTGTGGTGAAAATTGGTTCATCTTTTCACATTTAGCATTTTGATCACTTCATTCTCAATACTATGTGCACTTTTACTTTCAATTCTAGATACTGTGGGTTTTTTAAAAAGTTTAATCCAGAGCTATTAACACATCAATGCTGTAAAGAACTGTTTGGTACACTCTTCTGGGTTTAGGAATACAGTGCAAATCTAGTATATCAGTATTCCATACTGCTATGCAGTTTTTAAACAAAACAGTGGTATGTACTTTGTCAGTACTTGACTTTTTCTCCTGTACTATACCTTGCATTTTAAATGTACATCAGCTCTACCCTAGTACTTTGTTTCAGTTGGTTGTCTTTACTTCATATTCTCAGCAATTCCTTTCTCTTACCAACTCAACACTACCACTTTAAATGTTTTCAGTTAATGCTGTTTTTTGCAATGTCTGTCATAATCTTAATAAAACATATTTGCCATTTCTCTTGAGTGCATGTTTTTCCTGTAGATCTAGGATGATCTGTTTTGTGTTAATGAGCTTTGTGTTGATGTATTAAAGGCCATAGCTTGGTGGTGAAGAGTACCTGACAAGTAACTCAATGGTAGAGCATTTGCTTCCTGAGCTCAAGATTCTAGGTCCAGTCCCCAGCATCAGCTGATTTTTTAAATCTATATTGACCGACAGCAGAACCCAAGGGCTGGGAGTTCCCTCTCTAAAACCCTGGAGCTCTGTTGTCAGTTGCTGTAGATAAAAACTGTCTCAATGGATCAATAGTCTGACTCGGTACACAGCAGCTTCCTAGGTTCCTATTAAATGAAGTTGGGGCAGTTTTTACAAAGATGCTAATTGCAATCATGTTCTCAGAAAGCAAACCATGAACTTTCTGGACATGAGAGGTGTGTGAAGTAATAGGCCCTTAAGCCATCATTTTTGTTGAGATCTAAGTAGCAGGTCCAACCTCCAGCATTTGAGTAGCAGTCTGATGCATTTCTGTCTCCCTTCCCTTCTTATACAATGGCAATGTGTTTGCCATATTCCAAGGACAAAGTTTCAGTATTTTCTAATAAATACCAAGGTTACTAATCTGTTCAAATGACCAGAGTGTTACTTTGGCCAGAGCAGCTGATGAATATCTGTACAAATGTACAACTTTACACTTTATCCTCAGTTCAGACTGTTTTTAAAAAGTTGTTTAAGGACAGTATAATTGTTTTTATCTCCTAAAAAAAGCCTGACATTTGGGGCAAGAAATAGATAACTGAATGCTACACATGAGCCTCAAGGTAGTCTATTGAGTGGTGTGGATGAACGGCGTTCTGGTGTATACTACAGATGAGGAGGCACAGCGACTCAGCCTGCCAGGCAGCTTTTTTGTAGTGGGGTACCTGTCCATGCATGCTTTATCCCCATCCCTCGCTTAAGGTGGGGTAGTGGATGCCTGCGCTGTGCGGGTTCAATGATGTCTGCATCACTTACGTACTCCCCTGGCCAACAGGGCGCTCCTACCGTTGTCCTGTGTGCCCAAATAGGTGAAAATGAGTTACAAGCCCCGCCGCTGTCCAGAGAAGGCCCTAGCTCCATGAGCGGCAGGGTATCTGCTTCGCATTTACGAGACCCCAGGTTAATCCCCGGCGTTTTCAGCTAGGGCTGAGAGGGACTGCCGGTCTGAAACCCTGGCCAATCGCAGCTTCCTACGTACGAGCGACAAGGACTAGCTGCCTTCTCTCACCCCTTCCCTTCACTGTGCCCCATCACCACCGCCGCAGCGAGCGTGTCAACGACGGCTCCTACTTTCTGCGGAGGAAAAAAGCGTGTGACGAGGTGGTTGTTTCTCCGCTCGCTCGCCTTCCTTTCGTGGGCGGCCTACCGAACCTTACGGCGCCTCCCCCGTACCCAGAACCAGGCACCTGCCCTCTTTTCGAGAGGCGCTCATACTGTGCGAGCTGCCAACAGCAGAGGAGCGCGGATTGAGCACACGAGCGCCCTTTTAATGGCTCCCTGAAATGTTCCGCCTCAAGACGTTGCTCGCTCTCTCCAGTTCGAAAAAGATTTCTCGTTTCGACTGGCCACCCCAGTCCTCATCCTCCTCCCGTCAAACTCACCCCCGATTCCCTTTTCGGGTAGAGTACTGTTGGGCAGGACCTCACGCCTGCACCAGTGACATCGCAGTCGCTCGGCAGCGAAGGCACGATTCGCCCCCTGGCGGCAGTGTGCGGGAAGCCCTGCCCCACACGTATTCCTTCTCTACTGTTCCTAGTCTCTGCCGGGCCAAATCATAAGAACATAAGAACATAAGAAGAGCCTGCTGGATCAGGCCAGTGGCCCATCTATTCCAGCATCCTGTTCTCACAGTGGCCAACCAGGTGCCTGGGGGAAGCCCGCAAGTAGGACCCGAGTGCAAGAACACTCTCCCCTCCTGAGGCTTCCGGCAACTGGTTTTCAGAAGCATGCTGCCTCTGACTAGGGTGGCAGAGCACAGCCATCATGGCTAGTAGCCATTGATAGCCCTGTCCTCCATGAATTTGTCTAATCTTCTTTTAAAGCCATCCAAGCTGGTGGCCATTACTGCATCTTGTGGGAGCAAATTCCATAGTTTAACTATGCGCTGAGTAAAGAAGTACTTCATTTTGTCTGTCCTGAATCTTCCAACATTCAGCTTCTTTGAATGTCCACGAGTTCTAGTATTATGAGAGAGGGAGAAGAACTTTTCTCTATCCACTTTCTCAATGCCATGCATAATTTTATACACTTCTATCATGCCTCCTCTGACCTGCCTTTTCTCTAAACTAAAAAGGCCCAAATGCTGCAACCTTTCCTCGTAAGGGAGTCGCTCCATCCCCTTGATCATTCTGGTTGCCCTCTTCTGAACCTTTTCCAACTCTATAATATCCTTTTTGAGATGAGGCGACCAGAACTGTACACAGTATTCCAAATGCGGCCGCACCATAGATTTATACAACGGCATTATGATATCGGCTGTTTTATTTTCAATACCTTTCCTAATTATCCCTAACATGGAATTTGCCTTTTTCACAGCTGCTGCACACTGGGTCGACATTTTCATCGTGCTGTCCACTACAACCCCGAGGTCTCTCTCCTGGTTGGTCACCGCCAGTTCAGACCCCATGAGCGTATATGTGAAATTCAGATTTTTTGCTCCAATATGCATAATTTTACACTTGTTTATATTGAATTGCATTTGCCATTTTTCTGCCCATTCACTCAGTTTGGAGAGGTCTTTTTGGAGGGACTCCACTTTCTACAGCCCTCCATTGGGAGAACTGTCCGTTTATTCCTACTCTCTGCTTTCTGCTTCTTAACCAATTCCTTATCCACAAGAGGACCTCTCCTCTTATTCCATGACTCCTAAGCTTCCTCAGAAGCCTTTGGTGAGGTACCTTGTCAAACGCTTTTTGAAAGTCTAAGTACACTATGTCCACTGGATCACCTCTATCTATATGCTTGTTGCCACTCTCAAAGAATTCTAATAGGTTACTGAGACAGGACTTTCCCTTGCAGAAGCCATGCTGGCTCTGCTTCAGCAAGGCTTGTTCTTCTATGTGCTTCGTTAATCTAGCTTTAATAATACTTTCTACCAGTTTGCCAGGGACAGAAGTTAAGCTAACTGGCCTGTAATTTCCGGGATCCCCTCTGGATCCCTTTTTGAAGATTGGCATTACATTTGCCACTTTCCAGTCCTCAGGCACGGAGGAGGACCCAAGGGACAAGTTACATATTTTAGTTAGCAGATCAGCAATTTCACCTTTGAGTTCTTTGAGAACTCTCGGGTGGATGCCATCCGGGCCCGGTGATTTATCAGTTTTTATATTGTCCATTAAGCTTAGAACTTCCTCTCTCGTTACCACTATTTGTCTCAGTTCCTCAGAATCCCTTCCTGCAAATGTTAGTTCAGGTTCAGGGATCTGCCCTATATCTTCCACTGTGAAGACAGATGCAAAGAATTCATTTAGCTTCTCTGCAATCTCCTTATCGTTCTTTAGTACACCTTTGACTCCCTTATCATCCAAGGGTCCAATTGTCTCCCTAGATGGTCTCCTGCTTTGAATGTATTTATAGAATTTTTTGTTGTTGGTTTTTATGTTCTTAGCAATGTGCTCCTCAAATTCTTTTTTAGCATCCCTTATTGTCTTCTTGCATTTCTTTTGCAAGAGTTTGTGTTCTTTTTTATTTTCTTCATTCGGACAAGACTTCCATTTTCTGAAGGAAGACTTTTTGCCTCTAAGAGCTTCCTTGACTTTGCTCGTTAACCATGCTGGCATCTTCTTGGCCCTGGCGGTACCTTTTCTGATCTGCGGTATGCACTCCAGTTGAGCTTCTAATATAGTGTTTTTAAACAACTTCCAAGCATTTTCGAGTGATGTGACCCTCTGGACTTTGTTTTTCAGCTTTCTTTTTACTAATCCCCTCATTTTTGTGAAGTTTCCTCTTTTGAAGTCAAATGTGACCGTGTTGGATTTTCTTGGCAATTGGCCAGTTACATGTATGTTTAATTTAATAGCACTATGGTCACTGCTCCCAATCGGTTCAACAACACTTACATCTCGCACCAGGTCCCGGTCCCCACTGAGGATTAAGTCCAGGGTTGCCGTCCCTCTGGTCGGTTCCATGACCAACTGGTCTAGGGAATAGTCATTTAGAATATCTAGAAACTTTGCTTCTTTGTCATGACTGGAACACATATGCAGCCAGTCTATGTCCGGGTAGTTGAAGTCACCCATTACTACCACATTTCCTAGTTTGGATGCTTCCTCAATTTCATATCTTATCTCAAGGTCTCCCTGAGCATTTTGATCAGGGGGACGATAGATCGTTCCCAGTATTAAGTCCCTCCTGGGGCATGGTATCACCACCCACAACGATTCTGTGGAGGAGTCTGCCTCTTTTGGGGTTTCGAGCTTGCTGGATTCAATGCCTTCTTTCATGTATAGAGCGACTCCGCCACCAATACGTCCTTCCCTGTCCTTCCGATATAGTTTATATCCAGGGATAACCGTATCCCACTGGTTTTCTCCATTCCACCAGGTCTCTGTTATGCTCACTATATCAATGCTCTCCTCTAAGACCAAGCACTCCAGTTCTCCCATCTTGGTTCGCAGGCTCCTAGCATTAGCGTACAGGCACTTGTAAGCAGTGTCTCTCTTCAAGTGTCTTTGGCACTTGTGGTTAGGCCTATGGTAATTTTGCTCTTCTGAATTTATATTCTGTGCCCCTGCTCTCACAATGCCTACTTCTAGGCCTACCCCTTTTAAAATTTCATCATTTCTTTGGTTTTTATCCCAGGGGGGAGGTTTATTCCGAACCGGACCATTCTCAGCTCCTGTCGGGTTTCCCCCCTCAGTCAGTTTAAAAGCTGCTCTGCTACCTTTTTAATTTTAAGTGCCAGCAGTCTGGTTCCATTCTGGTTCAAGTGGAGCCCGTCCCTTTTGTACAGGCCCGGCTTGTCCCAAAATGTTCCCCAGTGCCTAACAAATCCGAACCCTTCCACCCGACACCATCGTCTCATCCACGCATTGAGACTGCGAAGCTGGGCCTGTCTGACTGGTCCTGCGCGTGGAACCGGTAGCATTTCAGAGAAAGCCACCTTGGAGGTCCTGGCTTTCAGCATCCTACCTAGCAACCTAAATTTTGCTTCCAGGACCTCACGGCTGCATTTCCCCATGTCGTTGGTGCCAACGTGCACCACGACCACTGACTCCTTCCCAGCACTGTCTACCAAACTATCTAAACGATGGGCGATATCCGCAACCTTCGCACCAGGCAGGCAAAACACCTTGCGGTCTACACGCCCATCACACACCCCACTGTCTATGTTCCTAATGATCGAATCACCCACTACAGGGATCCCTCCACCCCCTGGAGATATATCCTCGGCACGAAAGGATAGTGATTGCCATGCTGTTCCGTTTTGGGGTGATCATGCCCCCCCCGGCTAGCCGAAAGTGGCACAGCGCTGTGCATGTCGGGCTCTCGGCCTGAGCTAGGTCAGTGGAACCCCAAGCAGGCGCTGGCTATGAAACCGGCACGGCCATTGGCTCCTTTGCCCGCTCAAGATCCGGTCCTATGGCTCGCGGAGGTGGCGCTGCCCGAAGACGAGGCTGTGGGCATGTTCTGGTACAAGTTCCTCAGCCGGCACGAAGCAGGAGATGCGGTCTGGGAAAGTAACGGGCACACAGGTCTCCTGCTCCCCCTTCCACGTGTCTCTTTTGTGCGTGCGTGCGACGGGGTGTGTGGCCATGGCTGCCACTCAATGAATGCCGGCAATTGCTGTTGTCTGTGTTGCTGTGTTGTGGGTAGCGCATGCGCGCATGGCGACGTAGCGTTATTGCTGCAGCACAGCAGCGAAGCTGACTCATTATTATATAATAAAAATCTGTATGTCTTACACAACATTTTAACTCGGGATAACTCATAAATGCCGCAAGTCTTTTTTCCTAAACCGTGAGCCTGCTGAGCCTTGTGTGTGGATGGCGCTGTTTTGCCTACAAACAGGCCGGCACATGGAAAATTGAGATCATTGTAAACATAAACGGAGGGAATGATTGCTGAGATTGGTGGCAGGGTGATTGAGTTCAGTGGTGCTGAGGTATCTGGGTTTAGCTTCTAATTACCAGGTGATATTAACAAGGGGTATCGATGACGGGTACACAGACGTACTGGTGCAAATTTGCTAAAGGCAAAATGGAAAGAAGGCAGCTCCTGTGAAGTCGGATAACATTAACCAAGATTTAAGGAAGAAAACAATCACTAAAACAGCCTGTTGGTATGTGTCTTTGGGGAAGACCAAAAGATCCAGTAGGCTGTACTATGAAAACCTTAAGACACTGCTGGAAAGGTGCAGAAGTAGCTGCACTGGAAACTCTTTCTCAAGGGTTACAGTACAACCCTATACATAAAAATCCAGTGCAGTGTTGGCATCTCCTCAAGTCTTCCTCCTGTCCAGTGTGGGTAGAAATGTATGGTGGGACAAAGATCATTATTATTTAATATTAATTAATTAATTAAATTTATATCTCAGCCTTCTTCCCAGTAGGAGCCCAGGGCGGCAAACAAAAACACTCTAAAACAGCTTAAAATCAAAAGACTTTAAAATATATTAAAATAAAATAGCTTTTAAAACATCTTAAAAAACAATTCCAACACAGACACAAACTGGAATAAGGTCTCTACTTAAAAGGCTTGTTGAAAGAGGAAGGTCTTCAGTTAGGCACCAAAAAGATAACAGAGATGAAGTCTGTCTAATATTTAAGGGGAGGAAATTCCAAACGGTAGGTGCCACTACACTAAAGGTCTGCTTCCTATGTAGTGTGAAACGGACCTCCTGATAAGATAGTATCTGCGGGAGGCCCTCACCTGCATAATGTAGTGATTGAGTGGGTATATAAGAGGTAAGTCGATCTTTCAGGTGTCCTGGTCCCAACCTGCTTAGGACTTTGTACCTCAAAACCAGAATCTTGAACTTAGCCTGGTAACTAATGGGCAGCCAGGGATGGGACTTCTGATCTACTTAGGTGTGCTTGTATGTAATTTGTGCAAAACGGGGAATCTTGGAGTTTGCATCAGTATTTCTGAAAGGAGGAAAAAAAGGGCTGTTGCTTGTGCAATTAGCCACAGTGAGATGATGGGAAAGATATACCTGCAAATGGCTTACTGGGTTTATATTGCCCTCCTCACAGTTCATGATACCGTATCACATTACAGTCCAGGGCTTAATAGTAATAATGGAGTTGAGGATATAGTTTACATACTGCAGCCTCCAGACAAAAATGTCCATGGATTACTGTAGCTAAGAAAGTAGCAGTGTCTTATAGCACCAGAGCAGAAACTTAACAGTCACGTTGTTTTAATGTTGCATTAGCCTAATGGACATAAAAGACATTCTCTTTTACAGTTCAGTATTTTTACTTGCACCTTGAGAGTAGCAAAGTACATGTACACCCCGCTTAAAGTAGCTTCACTTAAAGTAGCCTCGCTATAAAGTACATGCTCCATACTCCACCATACCCCGCTTAAAGTAGGCGCGCTTCGCAATAAGGGACACTTTATTGGCATGACGCCGCTGCCATCTAGTGGTAGTTGCTTGCAGTACAAGTGAAGATAATTGCTTCACTTTAAGTACATTTTCACTTAAAGTACCCATTGCGTACGTTAAAGCGGGGTATGCCTGTATGTGATTGAAAGTTGCATCATATACAGTTAATATTTAGCAAAGGCATATAGTATACAGCTACACTATCTGGTATTTCTTTGGAATTGGCCTGTATTGCCATAACATTTCAAAACCAGGTGTTATTTTAAACCCCATAAAACACTTGAAGTTGCTCATTATGGATAGCGTATATAAATACTAATGTATAATGATAGTAACAAATTAATATTTTCAGCTTATAATTGTATAGAAAAGCTTGACAGTTTTGGAAATGAGCAGGGAGAAGACTTGGTGTGGCTAAAACGGATGACATACTTGGAAGGCAACATGTACCAAAGTATTGAAGTTGTATTAAAATTAGGTATGGATTGCTGTTGCTCTTTGTTCATAAGGGCTCTACGGGAGTAGCTGAGGGTCTTCCTGTTACATCACAAAATGTCAGTAATTTCAGAAAGTATGCATGTTTAACTTTGTAGCAGATCATTTCCATGTAGTGGCAGTAAAATGAAATTATGACAGTTAGGAATTCTATAGTTATTTTATTTTATACCATTCACACAACAAACATTATGTGAAGAACCTGCTGTTTTACTCAGAGATTACAGACACAGGGTAGTATTTAATACTAGACCTACTCAGAGAAGACCCATTGAACAGACATGGCTAACTTAGGCTCACTAATTTTAGTAGGTCTACTCTGAGTAGGACAATTGAACACAAGCCATTCTCTTTATCAACATCCAGTTTGAATGACATTTTGAGTTGCAGAACGTATTATATCAATTTTCAAACAGCTTGTAATGGGACATATTCATTGCTTGTCACATGAATCAGAGTTTCTGGAGATGATTTTAATGAAGATTCCTGATATTATAATGATAGAACATGCCAACAGTACAGTGTGTTTGGAATCCAAATCAATAAACTTTAAATATTGATTCTGAGTAGCATATTTAATTTGGGTTTCTAGAGCACATCTCTCCAAACTTGTGACCTCTAAAGAAGGTTTTACTGAGATTCATATATTTCTAGAGAAGGGCAAGTGTAATCTCTTGCTCCCTCTCCTCTCACCCCTTTTTTTACTTCTCTCCAGTTTTTTTCGATCTCAAGATAAAATAACTAAAACATTTACATTCTACTCCCACTTGATGTCAGTATTTGACCTGAGAATTGAAAATTCTCGGTTCTACAGGACAGCACCATGAGAGCTTAATGACTTTGAAAGTCAATTAAAATCTATCCATTGTTTATGTTCCTGATGGAAAAAGGCGAAATAAAATTTGCACATTTCAGTCTTGTCTAAGAAGTAAGGGAAGGAAAGAGACATTAAGTATAACTAGATATTGACTGCTTAGTATTTTTTTTAAAAAATAACAAAGATTTAATTTCATTCTTTTTGGTGAGCAGAATGTAATGCTTTCTGGTGTATGGATTCTTTTTGGATATGAGTGACCAGAAATAAACAAGAACATAGAATGATAGTTTTGTTTTTATGAAACTGCATTAAACACACGATTCTAATTTGTACTATAATATATATGAGTGGGCAGGCATCAGCCTTGTCAAACTTACTCTGTTTTGCTAGGACTTCAAGATTTACAAATTGGAGGCAGGTAATAAAAGATACACAACTATAATTAAGAATAGGGTGGCTCTGGCTATATTTTAAACCTGGGATTTTTTTCCCCAGTTCCAGTACTGAACTGAGCTCATAGTTTCTTAATATAAAAGTTGACTTCTGGTTAGCTTTCTTCATTTCAGCAGTCTAATTTAGGTAGAAAGAGTTGTTTCATTGTTGCTGTTGCTAAAAAATTGGGAGTCACAAATCTTTGCAGATCTACTGCAAATCACCAAGGGATCTACCAGTAGATCCCAATCTACCTTCTGCCCACCCCTGATGTATAATATTTGAATGTTGTAAAATCAAAATACTACATAGATTGATCAGTCTTCTATGGGCAAATTTACTGGTATGGTCTGAACCCCCTCCCTCTCCATTTTGTGCCCCATTCATAGGCTGTGAAGGCAGTACAGGCATATTGGAGATTTTCAGGGATGCAGGCAAAATTCAGGAAGTGAAACTCACTACCACAGTCCAAAACTGCCATATTATGGTTTTCTTGTATTTAACAAAATGTATATATTGTTTGATTCAATTGCAGCCAGTGATGGCTGGTGCCCACTGGAAGTGGTGGGGCAGAAGGAAAAGCCAATTAATTCTAGTTTTGTCCTTCTCCTCCTCCTTGCTGAGTTGTACAAGGGCAACACTTGAACAAAGGAAAAGGAAGGTGACACCCAGTCCCGCCACACTCTGGACTGGAAGCAAGTAATAAGGCAGGCAGATGAATACAGGCTGAGGGCACACTGAGAGTGCTGGGGCAGCACCCCATTTGTCACAATGGACAAACCTCCGCCTAAAGGATCAGGTTTGTAGTCTGGGGATGCTTATTGATCCAACATGGTCTTTAGAAGCTGAAGTGATCTCTGTGGTTTCAAACATCAGCTGATATACCAGCTGCAACCTTACCTGGATGGAGATACCTTGGGCATAATTACACATGTTCTGGTAACTTTCTGTTTAGACTATTGTGATGAGCTGTATGTGGGGTTGCCTTTTAAAATAGTCCAGAAATTGCAGTTGATCCAGAATAGGGCTTCAAGATTATTTGGTGAGACTGGGCAGTTTGACCATATTATGCCTGTGCTTTGTCAGCTGCTCCCAGTCCATTTCTGGGCCAAATTTAAAGAGCTGGTTTTAACCTTACCCTAAACTTTTTGGGACAAGGCTATCTGAAAGACCAAAGACCACCTTCTTCCATGTGTTTCTACCCAAACTTTGAGATCCTCTTCAGATGCCCTGCTCTGAGTGTCTCCACCAAGTGAGGCAAGTAACCACCAAGGCGAGGGACTCTTCAGTAGTGGCATCCTAGTTATGGAATAACCTTCCCAGGGATACTCACCTGACACCATCTTTGTGTTTTTTTCTGGCACCAGCTGAAGATCTT